>NC_084649.1:13937500-14150000 GCF_019802595.1 Syngnathoides biaculeatus | reverse complement strand
GTCATGTGATGTCTCAGGGGCACTATGTAAAACGAATACAGATGAATAGATATTCAATGAAAAATAATAATAATAAAAAAGATAAAAGAACAGTCGAGTAGGATGCCATGTTACCTCTTAGTATTAACTACAAAATAAAGTGAGTACATACAAGACCGCTTTTTGAGAACATGATAAGTCATCCACTAAAAATGGAATAGAACAACCAAAGTGATAATTTCTCAACACTTGTGTCAGCTTCTTCATCTTCACCACAAAGGAGTCATACTGCTAAGAGACACCTGCACCAAGGACGCTAAAACAGAACCGCGCCAACCAGCCAGAGGAAGTGTAAAATATACTATTACAGTCGCTATTAATAACTTCTTGAGTGTTCAACTTCACAGATTGATCGTTAAAATGAATTTTGTTATTTTTAAAAACTAATACTGTAGTTTTTATAAGAAAACGTTTATACATGTACGGAAGGGTACTGCTGCCACACCAAAAAAAAGCTTCCTATCATGTTATAACGTGATATGTTTCATGTTATAATATTCAGCTAGATAGATCGATAGATAGATAGAGAAAGATGTTTAAAAGTTCCTATGGGGTGCTTTCAAATGTTCCCCTCCCTTATTCACCCAAGTGAAGAGAAAGTGTTTTTACCCATGTTGCCAAATACGGAAGTTGGTTGCGTGTATACCGGATGAAGTCTTTAATCTCCTGCAACCAGGATATGCCTAGCATTTACAATGAGCTCGTGTTATTAATAGATGTTATTATAGTATTCTTTACTGTTTATACTTAGGAGCGAACATACACAAACACTGGGAATTGCTTTGCCAGGCTAGAAATGCGCACACACAAGTGTTGTTTTTTTTTCCATCTGACGTACTGCAAGTGGAGAGAGAGAGAATCACTTACCGTGGCACTGTTGTGTGTGTGTATTCGTGTGTTCAAGACCTACTTGACTTAAACTCCGCCTTTGTCAAAGTGTCTTTTTGAAAGGTCAATTGGCTGATTCAGATTTGGAATTTTCCAACTTTGTCACCATTGTGCCAGGGCCATTGTAATTTTGGTGGAGAGAGGCGGGTGGTAGTAACTGATAGGCCCTTCTACAAACAGTACACAGGCACTCAGGCAAGTGTAGTCGTTACAAGGTCATTGTGTTCATGAGCACCAAAGGATGAATGCCAGCTGAGGCCTAGCCCATCAGGACACAGTAAAGTCAAAGTAAAGAAAAAAAAAAAATCCATAAAGGGAGTGAGAGAAAGCGGTACGTATACAGAATATACAACAGCTGTATTTGACTTGTGTCCGTTTTCCATTAGCTCTTTCTTTGTGTGTAAGTGCGAGCTAATGGATAAGGAGTTTAGTTTCTTACGTGGCTCTGCTGAGATCAAATCGTCCTTTTTCCTGAATATGAAACATTAGGTCTCCTCCATTCAAATACTCCATCACAAAGAACAGATGTTCCTGCAGTCATAAATCTCTTTGAGTCATCATTTAGTAACGACGAGGCATTCAGAACAGGGACTGAAGACAGTCCAGAAGGGAGTCTTACTTTAGTCTGGAAGGTTGAGTAAAGGTGTGTGAGGAAAGGGTTATCCCAGCTAAAGCTAAGACTCTCTTTTCCACCATCGTGCACTCCACATCATCATCCATCAGCACCACATCTTTCTTCAGGGCCTTCACTGCAAAGTACTCCTCCCGACCTTTCAGTTCAGCCAACAGAACCTGACAAATGACAATGCATTTCTGTTGAAGTCCAATTTTATTAAAACCCATACATGGGCAGCGTCCCTTTTTTGGGACATCATGATTTTCACGTATTATGTCCTTCAGTATATCAAATTATTTAAGTGTTTTAATCTGATTCTGATTCTGGTTTTTGGGACGATCTACTAAGAAAACCCAAGTACCCTCTTGCGGGCAGCGTCCCATTTTTGGGACCAGATTATCATATAACTTAACCATAAGCGAAAAAAAAGTGTTATTTCCTTGATTGTGGCCTGTTAGTAGACTTTTATCTCAATAAGGCAAAAAATTGCCACCCTGCCCATGAATGGGTTGAGTAAATGGAAATCTTGTGACCCCGCAGTCAAATTATAAAAAAAATGGCATTTCTTTTATTTCTGGATTAGACAACAAGACCTGCATGGCGTTAAATATGTTATTATTGTTTACCTTGCCAAAGCTGCCTTTCCCCAGGACCTTGTGGAAGACAAAATTATCCACGTTGATGCGGGTAAGGTGTGTAAGACGGGTCTGAGGCCGTGGGCTTGGGCCATCCCATATTCTGCTGTAGTGGGTTGAGTCTGATAAACAAATCGCCCCACAAAGAGAAGTTATGTTTTAACCATTTAAGCATCATCATGAACAGAATATTATTCAGAAAGTACAAGTAAAGTGTTTGGACAAAAAAAAAAAAAAATCTCACTGACTGCTGATATCCAGTTCAGGCAGCTTATTGACCTCATCGTAGATTCCAATATCAGGTAGGTTTGAATCAAGGTGTGGATCAGAGCGGCGAGTGAAGGATTTCTTTTGCAATACAAACAGATGACAAAGCCACACTCAATTAATTGGACAAATACTGATTTCTGACCATGAAAGGCAGCAGCACATTGAGCTCGGTACAACTCTGAATAATCCATTTACGCATACACAAACACAACATACAATTGGAGGTTGTCACAATTGAAAAGACTACCAAAAGTTGGTGGCTCTCTATTTTTTTTTTTGTTTGCGATGAAATCTATACCTGTAATATACTGAAGATGTAACAATAGATTATGAACGGAAAGTGTCTCCAAATAGTGTTATGATATCAACGATTGAACACTTACATATAGAAGCATTAAATGAAGCTCTGCAGGAACTCACCTGGCTGACTTGTGTAAGCGCTTCTGCTAAAAGTTTCTGGTTGATACCACACAGGTTGGCCACTTTATCCTGACACTTGTGGTGAACATTCATGGAACAATCTGTCACACAACAAAGTGGCTTACAAAAACAATGCCTTTCCAAAAAAAAAAGGGGAAAAATACCACGATCATGTCTGTGTTCTACCTTCACATTTTAGGCCCTGTTTGACAAGACCCCAAAGCATACTTCCGCAGTGGTCACAGAAGGTGGGACTCATGTAGTTGTGGCTTTTGAAACGATGCGGCATGTCGATGTTGAAGCGCTCCTTCTGGAACTGCGGGGACAAACGGGATTCATCCTCTCCATTAGCGAGCCGTGACAAAGAAATCCTTAGAACCGGTCTCACGGCTTTGCAAATCTGCCTCATCATCTGAGCTCCTTTCTTAACGCCCTTGTAAATTCCAAATTCTTGTTGCTTCCCCATGCTGCCGTCCTTCGATTGTAACCCCATCTTGTATTTGCAACTGCGTGGATATGTCTGCTGGATATTTTCCATCAAGCTTCTTATCTATCTTAGTTGGTCTTTGAACATCTTTATCCTTCAGTATTGATGACCTTAGTCGTGGACCCTGCCTTTGTCCTAAACTCTGACCTGACAACCCACATAATTCAATATCAACACACTTGTTGCTTCTCTTTAAGATATTTACACACCCAAAAAAAAAAAAAAAGGGAAAACGTTGATTCAGCTAGATTACGTACCACAGTATCCCGACTGTTTGCAGCTGTGCCTGTGCATCTTCCAATGATTTTCTCTATGCATTTCTTGTGGATGGCTGCATTGCATTCTAATAATAATGAAAAAAAAAAATATATATATATATATAAAGTCTGAGTCATTAGAGTCACAAAAAAAGTGAAGAAGTGTACAGTAAACTGAATAATCTTCATCAATTCTGTGATTGTTAAACTGTGTGACATGCTTACCCCCTCCCTACCCTTCCCGTGCCGGGATGAGTGTGGTGGAATACCGGAAGTTTTTTTTTTTTGTTTTCAGCTGGGGGGGTGTTTCACTCACACTAGGCATTCCATGCCACGGTTAAGCCTTTGTCACACTAGACATGTGACGGAACGGTGCATTTGGTACAGTACCTTCTGTGGGGACTTATCGTAATTTCCGGCCTATAAACGCTTTCGGTTTATGCGGTGATGCGGCTAATTTGTGCATTTTTTCTAACGGCCGCAAGGCGGCACTCGAGCGGAAAAGGTAAGAGTGAGACCAATGGGATAGATGTGGCGAGGAAGTGACTTTTACCGGTATGTTTTTTTTTTTCTTTTTTACCGGCCATGTTAGCTCTGCGTTAGCACTGTGCTAGCGTTAGCATGTTGCTGCCGTGTTACTGCTGTGTCGCAGTGATTTTTACTGGTATGTTTTTTTTTAACTGGCTCTGTTAATACTGTGCTTCCGTGTTGCTGCTGTGTAGCTGCCACGGCTATTTTTTTTGTTTTTTTTACCGGTATGTTTTTTTTTTAACCAACCCTGTTCATGCTACCGTGTTGTTGCTTTGTTAAATTAAGCTAAGGTATTAAAACTTTGAAAAGGCTTTGTGTTCAGTCTTTCTTTGTAAATACCTTGTGGTTCAATGTGGGCACTTGCGGCATTTACACAGGTGTGTTTTATGCATGTACCAAATGGTATTTCCTTTACAAATGTACTGGGTGAGGTTTATAATCTGGTGCGCTCTGTAAACTGGAAATTACAGTAATACAACTCTCAATACAATCACCATAAACCATTTATACAATACAAAAATGCAATGTACATCATCTAGAGTGGTTCACAAACAATATCTGATAACATAAAAGTGCATATATACATTGAAATAAAATCCATCATACTCTACAGAGAAGCTGATTATTTCTTTTCGGGAAGGACAAAGAGAATAAACTGTTTGGAACAACCTCATACAATTTCACAGAACAAAAAGATTAAATGAGGTCTTAAATGTGGGTCATAGTGATGAGGCCAGTCGAAAAGGCCTTACTTTGCCTGACCGCCAGCCACTGCACCTGACACCTTATGTCTGGTTTGTTCGTTAATTTTAAGGCCGATAGAAATCCCTGTCTCGCCCAGTTTATTAATGACAACACCCAATTTGCACAACAGAAACAAACGTTCAAAATAACCTGCAAAGCACATGGTAAGTGTGCTCCCATGCTCGGTCGCAATAAAGAAAATGTTGTGACGTGTCATAATTAATGTGATTGCACAACTAGCCACTTGTTAATGATAACCGCCACCTTGCAGAACAGAAATAAATCAGAAAAAAAAAAACAATCCATACAGATGGGAAAGGTGCATTAACACATCATTGTAGAACGAAGTGATGGCACATGTAAAACGGGTCAAACTCAAAAGCAGTGAAGAGCAGTGTGTGTTTGGGCCAGCAGGGGACAAGAGGGAGGAAGGGTAAATCGAGGCCATGTCTGGCAAGATGAACATGGCTCCGGTGTGACTGACTACATATTTTAAAGAAAAACATTCGATGGAGCAATTGAGTTTGGAAAATAATTTTAAAAAATGAAACTAAAGTAATATTTTTCTTAGTTTGCACCTTTATAGTGGAAACTCAATGCAATATTCTTAAATCTTATTCCTTTCAGTAAGTAAGTGTTTTTCGTTTGACTGTTTTTATTTGAGGGTGGGGGGGGGGGTTGGCTTGTGTTTCGGGTGTGGGGGTAAACATTTTTCTTTCTCTGAAGAAACAAGTTAGAAAGTTTGAGAACCACTTTTTTAAAACACTGGAAATATTGAGGGTTTTTGAAATGACAGCTTACTTACGTCTGCATTTGTACCCTTGCTTGTTGAGTCCCCTGTGAGAGGAAAAGAAACACAAATGGGTCAGTGACTATCTTTTTTTTAATTATTATTAATCACAGCAATGTAACAGTTCAGTGATTGAGCCCTCGTTGGTTATATTACACCCTTGAACATTTGTGTAACCAGATTTCCTTTTTGTCTCAACTTCCTGCTGAGCGAGAGCAAAAAGAGTTTCAAAACAGTTCAGTCCGTCGCCGCTATCAATGGGCTGAGAAGTCGCTAGTTTAGAAATTAATTCCCCTGAAGGTTTGTTTTTTGCATCATTAAGTAGGTGGTACTAACCACACAAAATCTCGGCACACAGAGCAGAACGTGGGCTGCCTGAAGAAGGTGGCAATGAACTCGTGGTTCTTGATGAAGTGGATCTTTGCCTGCTTGATGGCGCCTCGTCTGCGATTGAGGGTTGGGGCTTCTTCTCCGTCTTTTGCAGCCTGCTTGCTCTCTGTCAGATACACAGGCAGTAAAAAAGATAATTTTGCAGAGATGATGAGGTCTCATCATCCACTTTGATTTATGTAATCTCTTAATTATTTGAAGTGTTTGTTTATGCCATTGTTTTCCTCTGAGCAGGACAAGAGATAAAAGATTAATCAACATGGTATTTGATGAATGCTCAAATTAAGAGAGATGAGGAAATAAAAATCATTCACCCACTTTCCTCTCTTGCTCTGAAAACCCATTTTCTCACTCAGCCAATTGCAAAGTCCGGAGGGGTCTCTCATGAACACATGCAAGTCTTAATATATTATTTGAGAGATTTCTAGTTTTTTTGTCTATTACACTCTCGAATAGAGAGTAACTACATTTTGACCCAAGTAAGTGATCAAGCAGAGAAAATTCAAAGAGGAAAATATTGCTTAATGTAAAGTAAAGTAATGTACATTCTATGGAGCACAAATGCAGGAAATCAATGTAAATTTAATGTAAAGATACATTACTTCAGCAGTTCTTCAGATGGTGATGCCCTAATTCATGTAAATAAAGGTCTATTTCGAAGACAATAAATAGAAGTAATTCCTCTTTTATCGCAACGGTTAGGGTCCGAACCACCCCCGCAATAGATGAAATCAGTGAAGTAGCACCACATATGGGATTTATTTTTATATATATATATATATATATATATATATATATATATATACTTTAAAGTTGAATGAACCTCCCCACACACAATCTTCCCCACACTACAATTAACCAACCTTATGCTTATAAATATGTTCCATACTCTTAAACCTTAATTATATAGTAATACCCTTTAGTACTGTACACCAAGTACATTATAATCCTTGAAATGTTTGTTTTAATTCATTTTATTTTGTGTATGGTTTGCTTTTTTTCATAGCTCTAATGTTTTCGGCTAGGAAGTGTTTATTTTACCACCTAAAAATATAATATCATACGCTCAAAATCCAACAACTTGGTTAATTATGCGCAAAGTAAATGTGAAAAAAAATCTGCAATGAACTAAATCCACAACAGGTGAACCATGATGTAGTGAGTGAAAACCTTATAATTAATTTACATAAGTAAGCTAGCCTGCAACTAAACATACAAGAATAGGGTCACTGATGGTATAATGCAGTGTGGATTCAATTCCCACTCTGCGATGGTCTCAAAGTAAGAGTGAATGGCTATCGGTCTCTTTATGTGTATATTAGGACTGTTATTAAATTTTCACCTGAATCCACTCCCTCCAGAAAGTACTGCACTGCCATCATTACTTTCCCAGAAGGCTGTAGGTCCACCTGAAGAGACAAATACACATTTAGAGAAAAAAAAAAAAAAAGTCGTTCAGCAGCTTAGTACACAGAACCAACTGAGGTGTCCTACCCAGAATTCAGCACGCCCGTTGGCTTTCTTGCAGCGTTCAGCAAGCACAGACACGCCAACCGTGACCTCCGCCAGCGGTTCCTCTGCCGTCTTCATCAGTAACAACTCAAGTACACGGCCCTCGTAGATATGTGCGTCGAAACTGGCTTTCCAGGCAGGATACATAGTGGGTTTCCTCTGAACTAGAGTCTTACCTCGTTCTAGGAAAAATGAGGATGCAAGCTCAAAATAGCTACATAGGTGTGAAGGTGGTTAACAGGAGTGACACTCACCACTTAGCGTATAGCATTGAAAAAATGATTTTTCTCACCGGTGGTCAAAGCCTCCTTCATCTTGATTGCGCAGAAAGGAGGGTCAGTCAGAGGGGCCAGAGCACCCAGGTCGAAAGAGTTGAAGGCGATTCTCAAGAAAGGGGGCATGGTGGCAGTCAGCTGGAGCCACGGACAGGCCAAACCTGAGTGTTACCAAAGGGGACATTTCAGGTGACACATTAGTTTTACGCGGTGAGTCCCAACGAGGAGGAGCTGTGTGATTGAGACCGCCATCATCATCATCATCATTTCACTCGTTAGACTTTTTGTGACATTTTCTTTGGTGGTGTTTTGTGAGACTTTTCAACTCTAAAATGTCTGCCTTGACTCAATAAAGGTTGAGTCACGTTGGTCCTTCCACCACAAGGGACATTTTCAGGAACTTTCCAATTTTTACCTCTTTTTTTAAACAAAATCTATCGGTGTAAAAGTTTCCCATGCGTCCTATTTAGTTCCTCAGACTCTCGTCTAATCACTTCAGTTTAAAAATCTCCCATCTGCCCATCGTGGCCCTAGACAGTTACAATCAGTAGGTCTCTGATGCTGGGAGAGACCAATATTTGCATTTGGTTTGTGTGTAAATGGTTCTGCAATGTCACAAACAAAAAGACACAACTGAACTTGTTCATCGTATACAAGAGCTACACGATATTTTATTTGAGCATCATCATAGCTATATACAGTACGTGTGCACAAGTTGCATCACAGGGTCGATTTAGGGTAAGTAAGTACTGTTTCTCTTGCCGAGATACCTTTTGAGCAAGGGAGTCAAACTGGCTGATATTTTGTTGTCCCCACCTTAATAGGAAAGTTCAATGTAAGTTTTATATGAATGGCACTTTTGCAGGGTTGTGTGAGGAGCTGATGAATTTACCAATCACAGTGGGATATATGGCTCTCGGAGGTGTGACATTGGCCGGTGTGACGGTCTGAGCACTCCCGGTGCTGAAAATTCTCCTTGTGATTAACGCGCATGCGCGTATATTTTATCAACTTCCACCCAGTCTGAAACAAACCCATCCATGCTTCAACATGTGCCATCCGACAACTTGTCGCCGAGTGTTCATGTTCGCTATGGATGTCTCAGAAAGACAAACACAGCGAACGTACATATATGTGTATACTTTTTAATCAACTTTTCTTTTAAAGTTAAGGTTAGGATATAACGTCTGTGAGCTACCTCAATGTAGAAGAAGGGGAAATATGATACCAGGGGATTTCCCAGTAAGCATCTGCTACGTACCCAGAGTTCCCCTGTTAGTAACGCATGCGCATTAATCACAAGGAGACTTTTCAGCACGGGGGAGCGCTCTGACCGTCACACCGGGCTTGTTGCAAGCAGAGACACATTTTTCATTGAGTGGAAGTTACAGCAGCTTTACCATGGAGTACTATAAGTAATTTGAAATGTATTTGCATCAGCATCCCAGGATAACTTATTTTGCGTTAAAAAATGAAAGACATTTGAGAAGATTGGAATTTTTTTTAAATTCCAATTTAAAAAGAACACGTGCATTGAGGCTACCAGCAAGCCTGAGCCAGACTCTGCCTCCAGTGGCCTCAAGGTGAATTGAGTTTGAAACCCCTGCTTTTGAGGCTCAATTAGCCGAAGTGTCTCAAAAAATGCTGACATCGTAGATGTTGTAGGTTGGAACTCTTAAGTTTGGTTTGAATTATGAGGCATATTTTTCTTGCTCCTTGTTTATCTTTGGAAGTTCCACTGTGATGTTTAAAGCAGGCGCTACAAATGACAGAACCACACTGACTTTTGCTCTATTGTAATAATTTAAATAGTAATGATAAACTAAATAAAATCATGAAAATCAGATGCATCCCTTGTAGAGGGACTATATGCTGACAGTGAAAACAAAAATCAATGAAAGCCAGCATGCATTCAGTGAATATATACACACATGATTCATCACTGACATAGGTATGCACAGTACGAGTGGCTCGATGTAGTTTTAACAAGCAACGCAACCGGGATTTTCCGTACCACTCTCAACTTCTAATGTGAAATGCAGCATCATTTTTTTCACTCCTGCATATTTCAATGTCCTACTCGTGTTTTCTGGGAAATGGAGCAGATGCAAAGACGGAGGACATGCCTGCCGCGACGACGCGGGCCTCGACATGTCCCGACTCCAACACAAGCACTCGGCGCTCCACGGGAAGCTCAGCAATTCCTAAACCCGAAACCGCCCACAGTGAGACCAGCAAAGTAAAGAACAGAAACGTACACTGGGAAGAAAATCAGCAGCAAGAGAAGACAAATGGGAGGGGTGGGGAATGCCAAACTGTCATGTACTGTGGCAACAGTGTTTTGGAGTGTAATCAATACAATGCGCTATGTGATTGAGGACAGTACACATTGATTTGTGGTGCATGCACAGTTTTGATTTGTTCCCTCTGGTGAATTTAGAAGTTGTGTACCTTTCTCTGAAAATACATGCCCTCACCAACACATCCCCATGCAGTGGCTGCTTCCAATCATGTCTTCACTGAATGACACAAATGTGTGGTTGCTAGCAAGCACGGTTTCTTCATCATTGCGCAGACAATCTTAGCTAACAGGTTTTGCGCTTACAGCAAAAGAACAGTTCTGAGCATTAAAAGAAAGAACATTGTGTGCATGACTGGACCACAGGATAAGAAAATTGCTCTCAAACGTTAGCTCTCCAAGTACCACCATCGTGCCCAACAAGCACTCGTCAAAAACAAGACAAGGGTACAGTACATGCAAATGTACTGTATACAATTTAACTTAAATACAGTAGGACTATGCTTAGGCAGTGATGGCGTAGCACTATCGGTAACCAAACCACACTTTAAAAATCATGGCTACGGCAAATGAGCTTATCAGTCGTGCTGCGGAAACTCAAGATATTAAAGCTATAATCCTCCATTTCTGGCACCCCCTAAACACTGGAACGCCGCATTACAACAAAGCCTTCGTTGTCTCAATACAATACAGGTTAAATTCTTGTCCGGCCTCCTCTAAGACCTCCTTTCTCTCAGGCTCAGTTGACCTGCGGGTTGTCCATATACAGTATAGGGCTGCCCGTCTGAAGGTAAAATGTCTTTTCGGCTATATCGCTTTAGAGCACCACCGAGTGATTCAGCATGGGAATGTATAGGACACACACTACGTAAGGAAAAAAATATTGAAAAATTTAGCAACACTAAAACTAACAAAACTAAACCACAACAAAACTGAGATAATTGTTTTTGGCAATAGACAAAACAAGAATTGCTGTTTATAAATACCTGGAGTCGATATCTCAAAAAAAAAAAAAAAAACAAAGAGCAAGTCCGAAACCTTGGTGTTCTGATAGATTCCTACCCGACCGTCAACAGTCATACCAAATCAATGACTAAAACTGCGTTTTATCATCTGAAGAACATATCTAGGGTGAAGGCTTGCATGTGTCAAATCAGACCAGGAAAAAAAAAGATCACCCATGCTTTTATCTCAAGTAGATTTAACTATTGTAAGGGTCTTGTGGCTGAGCTCCCCAAAAAGAGTATTAAACAGCTGCAGCTCATTCAAAATGCTGAACCTCGGGCTCGGACCAGAACAGAGCAGTCACAGCATATAATTCCAATTCTAGTCTTCACACTGGGTTACAGTCAGTTTTAGAATAGATTTTAAAAGTTCTGCTACTGGTCTATAAATCACTAAATGATTTAGGTCCTGAATACATGAAAGAAATGCTTCTGGAATACAAACCCAGTAAGGCTCTGAGATTGGCTGATTTAGGTCTAATAATGGAGTGCAGAGTCCAAAGCAAACAGCGAAGCAGCATTTAGCTATTATACTGCAAAAAAAAAAAAAAAAAAAGGAATAAGATGGCAACAGGGGTGAGTCAGACCCAAGTGTGTTTTAAATCCAGATTAAAAACTGTTATTTCTTTTCATGCGTTATAGGGTACTTCCTCTTTTCAGTGATATTTCTTGCACTAAAACCTGTTTTAATTGTAGTTTTTATCTTTGTATTTGAATGTTTTTAATCACATAAAGCACACTGAATTACATTGTGTATGAAATGTGCTATACAAATAAATGTGCTTTTTTTAAACAATAAAATACTTGTGGATAGTTGTGAAAAGTGTGTATGCTTTAAGCATAGCAAAACATTTACACACAGGGCCATATTTGAGCCTAGAAGTGGTTTAAAGAGAGAAAAGGTAGAATAAGTATGTAAAATTTTGATGAATATAATAATACATTCCTATTTTTATTTTGGCAGTTATAATTTCATAAGTAATTAACCAATCATTTAATAAAGAAACATTTTTAAGCAAATATATATTGTTTTATAAATATTAACTGTGCAATTCAATGTAAATACACTACCAATTATTGAATGAAATAAATTAACAAAAAGAAATTTTGATTCTATTTATTTAGATTATTGAATGAAAAAAAAATTATTCTATTAAATTCCATTTATTTAGGATCTAATAAAACATTTTAACCAACCAATTGTGACATCAACCAAAAAAGAAAATATCTTGAAATCTGCGAAAAGAAAATTGACGTGTTACGGTTGTCCCAACATACTGACAAGCAGCTTTTTCTGCGATTAGCAACATCTTGTCTGGTAAAAACAAGGTTGCAATTAAAACATAAGGCAATGTAAACAACGCACTGACATAATTCCCATTCTAAATCGGGATTTGAATCCCACTTCTCATAACTGTGAGGCAGACTGCTCTAACCAGCCGCCAATAAATAAATAAGGAGGCTTTAAGTGCTGCAAAGACTGCTCAAAATTCATCAAGAGTCAAAAAACAAAACTATATCTGGTGTGCATTGTATCTGTGAACACACCTGTGTTGTGGTAATACCGCTCACTGGTTAGGTGTCACGGTGTGGGAGATATTTTCTCAGCACACTACGAATACACTCAAGTGAACATCATCTCCGTCTCGAAGCTGAAAAGTCAAACAAAATGTGATGTGGTCTCGTGAGAACGGGTGTTCTTTTTGTGGTGCATCCCAGGGTTTCGATAGTGATGGTAAATAGGAATTGCATGATGAAAAGCAGATCATCAGAAATGGAACATACTAAAGTCTGAGACACAGGAAAGGATCTGGGCCCTCAGTACAGTATATTGTTGAAAATGTCAACAAAGAAATGGCTTAATTAAACATCATTAATTTTGTGCCTTTAAGGTTTGGTCTAACGAGCGACATCAGGAGCTCAATTTGCTCTGTTGCGAGTGTTTTGGACTTTTTGTCCCATTCGCCAGTTGGCTAAAAATGCATAGCCCACTGTGCCCACGTGCGAAGGTATAAAAGTACCTTAAAGGTCAAGTGTAATCCGCATATCATCTAAATATGGCTCGAAACAATAGGGTAATATTGCCCCGGACACTTCACTCGATTGTGACATGTTCTCTTCTTCGAAAAGAGCTTCCGTGTCTGAAGGGGCGTGTCCCCTAGTAGGGTCCACAGCATGTTTTCAATGGCGAATGTCCGAGGTGACGTCATGGACTGTAGATACAGCCAATATGGCGACCACTTGGATGCCGAATGACACTTCCGCAACTTTGTGCATGGATGCTCATATTTATTTTTTCGTATGGACATTGAAGTGAATAATGTTATATGTATTTTTTCATTTCAATTTCTATTTTAGAATGTTTATAGGGATGACACTTGACCTTTCATTGCTTGATTCTTTTTCTCTTCACTTGAATGGTGCCGGATGCAAAGTCCGCCAAAAATGGACCAAGCAAGTCTCTAACATGAAAAAAAAAATACACGACGGGACCACAATATGTGAGTGTACTTCGAGTGTAGTGTTTACCCACCTTGAGTGAACCTAAATGTTATGTCACATGTCTCGGCACATTACCAAACCAAAATCTCGCAAATGTTAATTACATACCTTCGAATAACGGAAGCACATTCAATTGTTCTGCCTGTCACTACACGTCTGAGGCATAGCTAGATGACGAAAGATACATGAGCAATGCAAACATTTTGGAGCAATTGACCCCTCCGTACAAGGCACTTAACCACGCCTCCTGAAGTGACGTCACGCGACGTGCGCTGACGTACGACAAACAGTAAAAATGGCAAATACAATACAATACAATACATTCTTAACTGAGACAGACTCCGCGCTTCTGATTTCATTCAAATCAACGATATATTATAGATTCTAAATACAATACATTCTTAACTGAGAGAGACGCCATGCTTCTGATTTCATTCAATCATTCACACGTAGCAATGTTATGGTAGCGGAGAACGTCTCATTCATTTATACGAGACGTGTATTAAAAATCAAATTTAGGGCATATCTTCGTGCAAACACAGTCTGGTTAACTTTCGGCCACGAGCCAGCAAGAAAGCGACACGTTTGTGCAGTCCGATCATCGCTAAATATCGCTCAACAAAGAATAAGTGTGTCAATCGTTCACACGTAGCAATGTTATGCTAACGGAGAACGTCTCATTCATTTATAAGAGACATGTATTAAAAATCAAATTTAGGGCATATCTTCGTGCAAACACAGTCTGGTTAAGCTTTTGGGCGCGAGCCAGCAAGAAATCAATACGTTTGTGCAGTCCGACCATCGCTAAATATCGTTCAACAAAGAATAAGTGTGTCAATGGTTCACACGAAGCAATGTTATGCTAGCGGAGAACGTCTCATTCAGTTATACGAGTCGTGTATTAAAAATCAGATTTAGGGCATATCTTCGTACAAACACAGTCTGGTTAAGCTTCTGGCCGCGAGCCAGCAAGAAATCAATACGTTTGTGCAGTCCGATCATCGCTAAATATCGCTCAACAAAGAATAAGTGTGTCAATCGTTCACACGCAGCAGTGTTATGCTAGCGAAGAACTTCAAATTCATTTATACGAGACATGTATTGAAAATCAAATATAGGGCATACCTTCGTGCAAACATGTGTTCCGGTTGATATTAGATGGATTTAGTTGATGATGCGGTCTTCCACAAAGTTTGACCCATCGAAGGCATTTTTCGTACTGGGTCTTCGGTTTTGGAAAGGGTACGAATCGAACTCCACCAACTAGCCTTTCAGGATACCTGTCGTCACTATTACAACGTCCGTGACTACACCTCTTAACCATATATAGTGTTAAATAACCCAAATACGCGATAAAACGCTAACTAAACCTATACTGGACCATGCAATGTTGTCTGAGAAAATGGCGGGAGCAAAAAACGGGCTTTGGTTTATGCAGATCTCTGGCCTCTGATTGGTCAGTGACGTGGATTGCGCAATATCCACGGAGGGGTCAATTAGGTGAAATGAGGTCATTTCTCATAGCACCTTAGGTTTGGAATCACTCTTCTGTTGTATTTTGAAGAGGATGCATCAGTCTCGATTGCTACTTGCGTTGAACCCCTTACACACAAGGCTGTTATTTTAACTGCTTGTGAATAATAAAATGTAGCTTGCGGGATGCAAAGCAACTCCACGGCATCTAACTGAATTGGCCAATAAAAGCAGTAAAATCTTAATTAGATAGCTCAGGGGCCAATGGCAAAAGTCGGCGGCGGGTTTGTTTAGTGGAGGACTTTTTCTTGTTGTGGTTGTTTTACGGAGTCGATCGGGTAGATGCAAAGGCGATGTGACAGCTCACATATTCCACCGCATCCACGCAGCCGACTGACTTTGCAAATAGTTCCCGGGATAAAGCGACGTCGGGACAACTTTGGCGTTTTTTTTTTTTTTTTTTTTTTTTTTTTTAAATAAACAGCCCACGCGTCGTCGCACGCATGGGCGCTCACAAGTGAAGCTAACTCACAGCGAATAAGCTTCAATGAGTGACAAATAAAGGGGTGCCATGAAAGTCTCCACGAGGGACGTTTTCCACACACACACTCACGAGTACTGTACAAGCCCCAACTCGGCGAAAAGCTCGAAAAATGAAGCGAGTGCCGGACATGCTCACCTCGTCCAGCAAACTGTCCGTTTGTCCTTCACCGACGCACGGACCGCAGTTGTTCTCTTTCTCTTTTTCTTTTTCTTTCTTTCTTCTTTCTTTCTTTCTTTCTTTCTCGTCGCCTTCTTTTTTTCACTGTGATTCTTTTTGAGGAAGTGTGGCGCGACGCGAGCGCGCTCCCGAC
Source organism: Syngnathoides biaculeatus (assembly GCF_019802595.1). Classification (NCBI taxonomy): domain Eukaryota; kingdom Metazoa; phylum Chordata; class Actinopteri; order Syngnathiformes; family Syngnathidae; genus Syngnathoides; species Syngnathoides biaculeatus. Next base: position 14,134,014 of record NC_084649.1, on the reverse strand, counting down.
GCCAGAGTGACGTCTACCTGACACACGCACGTGAGCGCGGACGCACGCGCCACCGAGCTGGTGCGTGCACGATCGACGATTTCGAAAATAAATTCTGTTATTTTGCCTTTTTTTCATGATTTATAAAAACTGAATGTTATTATCGGTCTACCTAAACTAGAACAAGAAATATAAGAATGATACAGGCTTTTAGTTTAACTCATTATTTCGTCATCTTTCATATTAAGTTTTAATTTTGTATTTTATTAGGTATAGTATTTTTTTACTGGTGAACTGGTGGTGAGCACTGGTGAAGCAAATTATTATTAGTAGTAGTAGTTGTTGTTGTAGTGGTAGTGGCATTGGCATTAGTATTGGAAATAGTATGAGTATTGAATTTATCAATTCTTTTTTTTTTTTTTTTTCTTTTTAGCTGCTTGGCCTCACAAGGGTCACGGGAATTCTGGAGCCTATCCCAGCTAATTAATCACTGCATGTTTTGGGGATGTTGGAGGAAACCTGAGTGCCCATAGAAAACATGCAAAAAACACACAGGCTGTGTCAGGATTTAAACCCCAGTCCTCATAATTGTGAGGCCAATGCTCTAACCAGCTGCACCATCATGCCACCAGTATTAGAATATGTATTGGTATTTTATTTAATACGTACTGCGTGTGTATCTCAGCTGTAAGGGCAATGTTTGGCACACCTGTGCAATTTAATGCTGTGATACTTTTGTTGGATATTGACAGAGAAGGGTAAATTCCTTGACAATAGTGCATTTATTATTACGTATGAAGTGTCTAAACAATGAATTTGCATTATTTAGAGAAATGAGAAGCATTCTCCATGTTTCTGTCCCACTGCCTGGACCCAAATACACAAAAGTGGGCTTTGAGATCATAATATACACTTAGCTTGAATACAATTGCATCAGGCAATGATGAAAAAAATAAATATATGAACACAAAGATGCAGCTGACAGAAGTCAACTTGATGTTCATGATAGAGTGTTGATGCAATTTGACCTCGTGGGACAACAATGGACCGGTACTCAGCTATCTTGCTCCCTTGCAGTGGTATCCTTCACCAATTAATGCGTGCGGTTAAATATTCATAAAAGTTTCATCTGAAAAAGTATAAAGTGTCTGCTGTTTACTTGCGTGCTCTCATGATAACAATCTGTGCTAGTCGTAGGTGGGTAAGGTTGCCAAAAACTGTCCTCGAGTCAGAGTACTGTTATTTTAGAATTATACGTACTACTCAAGTAAAAGAAGTACTCTTCCAAATAATTACTTGAGTAAGAGTAAGTAGTTGGTGCGAAAAATACTTGAGTAAATAATGGGTCAGTCACGTTTGATTTCTTTACTTTTTAAATTGTGGATGAATGTGAAATAGAAAAAAAAAAACTAAAATGGGAAATTCAAATATTACCCAAAAGGATCGCTTTATGTCAATGCAGAAAATAACAAATTAAAGAAAAATGAAGCCAAAATAAATGGTTTTAACTTCTTTTAACACCCGCAAAACAGCACATAAAGCTCACCAGGCAGAGAATATTAATTATATTTACGTATATACTGTATATATAATTGATTATATTGAACTTCACCCACATTTAACCCACAGAGACAACATCTATTTAATTTTTTTTTAAATAATTTGTTTTTCCAACTTACAATTTTATCTTCAGTGCAGCACATATATTGCAGTTTGTTTTGGGTTTTTTTTTCCTCCTTGCTCCTTTTGAATGTGCACAACTGCCGTTTGCACTTACCTGCTCCGGTTGAGCTGTACGTTTAATTCCGCGGCGCTTTACAGTTTGCAAACGCGGCGTGAGACATCTACTTGTTTGCGTCTATAAGAGTTCTTATAAACTGCAATGCCAAAGTCTCCCTGAAAACAGATTTTGTGCAAGCAACGATAAATACTTGTCAATAAAGATAAAAGTAGTGAGCAGAATTCAGCTCAACGTAACAGAATAAACATGTTTCTTCGGAACAAAAAGCCCACCTTCGTTTTATACTTATGTTGTTTGGGGGAAAATGTGAGAAATAGCGGCGGTGCACATTCATAGTTTGTTGCATATGCATCAAACACCCCCTCATGTATGCTAAAATTAGCAAGTCCTTAAAATGTGTTGATTTCAGCCTACGTAGTTCAACGTCTTGCTGGTGTGTGTGTTTGTACTTTTCTTTTTTTTCGCAAATACTTGCAGATGACAGAATGGTCACATCAGAACAGATAGTACCTAGCCGCAGAACGAGCAGAAGGCTGTGTAGGTTTTCCACTTTTTGTCCTGTGGATGGAAGGAGAGCTAAATTTAAAGATGCCAGGGAGGTGGAAACGGCATTAACGTGCCCTTGGCAGCGCGAGCTGCAAAGAGTTTGCAAAGTGGGACACGAGAGTGCCGAGCATATTCCTGCATCTTATTTACTTTCTGTGGCAGGCGCAAGACAAGGCGCAATCCCAGAAACGTCAAGAGAACATCAAGTGGACGCAGTTGTTTCTTTAAATCCCCTCAGCCGTTATATAACATAATCTTCCAATTGTCCCCTGAGGACGTGCTACCCACACACCCTGGTGAAAGATAAAAAGGCGATGTGGTTGAAGCGTCTTCTCGGGCAAGAACAGAGAAAGTCTCACAAAAAGTGCAGTGGTGGCAAGTAAAAAATAATAATAATAATAATAATAAAGACAAACACAAAGTAGATTTATCAGTTATATGTACTTATAGTGGAAAGATATTCTCCATCCAAGGGCTTGTTTGTTTGTTGTTGTTGGCTACAATAATGGCTTGTGTCTTAAAAAAAAAATCAGCTTCTATGGTCTAAAGATTCTGCATGACAAATAACGGACACCTTGTCAGTCATACCTGCTGTTTCTCATTGCTTAGTTTTTTCTTCATGCGCTGTGGCTTCTTGCAAATCAAACCGCAGGCACGATAGCAGATCACTTCAATCATCTGTTACTGTCAAGTCATAGTGATTTTGTTTTGAAATTCCAAACTTAACCTATCAGTAAACGAGCTTGATCAGGAGTTCCGCTTTTAGTCTTTTTCGACACAAGTACTACTTAAGCACAGAGTTTGAGTACATATACAGTGAAGAAAATAAGTATTTGAACACCCTGCTATATTGCAAGTTCTCCCACTTAGAAATCATGGAGGGGTCTGGACCCAAATACACAAAAGTGGGCTTTCAGATCATAATATACACTTAGCTTGAATACAATTGCATCAGGCAATGATGAAAAAAATAAATATATGAACACAAAGATGCAGCTGACAGAAGTCAACTTGATGTTCATGATAGAGTGTTGATGCAATTTGACCTCGTGGGACAACAATGGACCGCTACTCAGCTATCTTGCTCCCTTGCAGTGGTATCCTTCACCAATTAACGCGTGCGGTTAAATATTCATAAAAGTTTCATCTGAAAATGTATAACGTGTCTGCTGTTTACTTGCGTTTACTCCCACTTAGAAATCATGGAGGGGTCTGAAATTTTCATCATAGGTGCATGTCCACTGTGAGAGAGATAATATAAAAAGAAAAATCCAGAAATCACAATGTATGATTTTTTTAATGATTTATTTGTGTGATACAGCTGCAAATAATTATTTCAACACCTGAGGAAAAACAATGTTAATATTTGGTACAGTAGCCTTTGTTTGCAATTACAGAGGTCAAACGTTTCCTGTAGTTGTTCACCAGGTTTGCACACACTGCAGGGGGGATTTTGGCCCACTCCTCCACACAGATCTTCTCTAGATCAGACAGGTTTCTGGGCTGTCGCTGAGAAACACAGAGTTTCAGCTCCCTCCAAAGATTTTTCTATTGCGTTTAGGTCTGGAGACTGGCTAGGCCACGCCAGAACATTAATGTGCTTCTTCCAGAGTCACTCCTTGGTTTTCCTGGCTGTGTGCTTCGGGTCATTGTCATGTTGAAAGACCCAGCCAAGACCCATCTTCAATGCTCGGACTGAGGGAAAGAGGTTGTTCCCCAAAATCTCCGAAAACATGTCCGCGGTCATCCTCTCCTTAATACAGTGCAGTCGTCCTGTCCCATGTGCAGAAAACCACCCCCAAAGCATGATGCTACCACCCCAGTGCTTCACAGTAGGGATGGTGTTCTTGGGATGGAACTCATCATTTGTCTTCCTCCAAACACGGTTAGTGGAATTATGACCAAAGCGTTCCATTTTGGTCTCATCTGACCACAAAACCTTCTCCCATGACTCCTCTGTATCATTCAAATGTTCATTGACAAACTTAAGAAGAGCCTTGACATGTGCTGGTATAAGCAGGGGAACCTTCCGCGCCATGCATGATTTCAAACCATGACGTCTTAGTGTATTACCAACAGTCACCTTGGAAACGGTGGTCCCAGCTCTTTTCAGGTCACTGGCCAAGTCCTGTCCTGTAGTCCTGGTCTGATTTCTCACCTTTCTAAGGACCATTGAGACCCCATGAGGTGATATCTTGCATGGGGGCTCCACTCCGATTGAGATTGGCCGTCATGTTTAGCTTCTTCCATTTTCTAATGATTGCTCCATGAGTGGACCTATATTCAACAAGCTGCTTGGCAATTTCTCCGTGGCCCTTTCCACCCGTGTGGAGTTTCACAATTTTGTCTCTGGTGTCTTTGGACAGCTCTTTGGTCTTGGCCATGTGACAAGTTTGAGTCTTAGTGATTGTATGGGGTGGTCAGGTGTCTTTATGCAGCTAACGACCTCACACAGGTGCATCAGATTCAGGATAATACATGGAGTGAAAGTGGACATTTAAAGACAGACTAACAGGTCTTTGAGGGTCAGAATTCTCGCTGATAGACAAGTGTTCAAATACTTATTTGCAGCTGTATCACATAAATAAATGGTTAAAAAAACCATACATTGTGATTTCTGGATTTTTCTTTTCAGATTATCTCTCTCACAGTGGACATGCACCTACGATGAAAATTTCGGACCCCTCCATGATTTCTAAGTGGGAGAACTTGCAATATAGCAGGGTGTTCAAATACTTATTTTCTTCAGTGTAGGACCAAATATGACACGAAACATCCACCACTTTCAAAACTCATAAGAATCCCAGTCAGGTTTACCTTTTGGTTGTTGTGTTAGTTGTTAATGATTTCAGAGTTGAGCGCATTACAGAGGAATGTGTCCAATGCGATCGAGTAGGCAGTGTGTGTCTGTGGAAGGGGGATTGATTATTTGTTCATCTCTGCATCGCTTCCCCCTGCGGCAACATGTAAGTGGGTTTGGATGATTTACACGTGCTGTTGCAGAACTGAAAAAAAAATCAACATCCTCTGTGAAATGTGACATGAGAGCCAACTAAGATATAATTTCATACTGGATTTTCGCAACTAGTTGTGACCAAACCGGGAAGGTTTACTTTTAGTTGAAGAAAGAGAAGAAGAAGTAGTTATATGTGGGCTGTAAGTGCTTGTGAAGTAGTTTCACTTTAAGGTTGCAGCATATGCATCCTGACACCTTAGCACCATCTCTGCTTTATTGTTAACAAAACTAAACTCATTACTAAGAAGTTCAGAAAGTGCAAGATACATTTCTTAACACTCATATTACACACGTGTCATAATGGAGACTACACTAAAATACCCCAAGGGAAAAAAAATTACATTTAACAACCTACTGTATTGTCCTGACAGTGGAAACTCACCCTTCTAATCATTGCCAGTGGGGTTTTCCATCCCATTCCATTTTCTACACCGCTTATCCTCACGAGGGTTGCGTGCACATCAGAGTCTATTCCAGCTAAATGCGGGCAGGAGGCGGGACACACCTTTAACTGATTGCAAACAAATCGCAAGGCAGATGTAAACAAACATTCAGACTCACATTCATACCTTTGGACAATTTAAGGTCTTCAATTAACCTACCATGCATGTCCCTAATTAAGTGTCCAGTGAGAGAACTTTTACTGGGGCATCAAGGTGAAACAAAACCGGCGTGAGATACCCGACTTAAAAAGCAACAGAATGGGGTTTCGAAATGGAGAGCAGAGTGATGAACGATCCGTCCTCTATGTAGGACGAGGCCGTCTGCAACTTTTCAGGCGCCACAGAAAGAAGTAATCCCGCTTCGACGATATTCTGGGTCAGCGAGTCCCAGGGGGAGCCAAGAAGCGGAGCAGACACGGCCTTTTCGCTGGCCGTGCCGGACCCTGTTGACGTCTGCAAGGGCTTCTGAAAGCACATCCAGCAGACGTTTCCACAATGTCCATACATATAGTGTTTGTCTTATGTCACTAAGTCAATAGCAGCCGGCGGAATGTCAATATTAAGACCAACAGAAATCAAAAGGGTGCAGATGGTTCCCATTGTTATGCTCTTCTTTGCTTTATTGTAATGTTTTCAAAATGGACTCGATATTTCAACAAACAGTACAAAGTACAAATGCTGGTTATCCCGATCTGTAATTACTGGCAGTCATTTATATTCACTATTGACTAAACTAGACCATTGATTCGAAACCAAATAGTGTGGGAAATTCTCAATTTTCACTTAATAGGTCTCAGAATGACAATTTATTTACTACAGTTATTGTGTTTTTCTCCATTTATCTATGCCAGCGATGTATACTGACAGGCAGAATAAATAAATGCTTTGTGTTCAATTAAACAGGTTCACATTTGACAGTCGGTCAATTTGTGAGATCATCATGTTTTCAGTATATGTTGTTTTTGTGATATTTGTCAGGTGGTGTGCCGAGAGGCTTATACTGTATTTGCCTTGGCTGGAGAAAGATGAAGAAACAGTGAACTCGCGTGTACAGTACAATGATAATGTTCCACATCAAAGTGGATGAGGAGTATGGCTTCTTTTATGAAAGTATAGCTTTCTCCGATGTAGTCCTTTTTCCAGCAGTGCAACAAAGTACATCAAATCTTACAGTGCAAGACAATACTTGAGATGCTTCATCTTATGTCAATGAAACCAGGCAATGTTAAAAGTCAAAAAGTATATAAACACCAAGAGGAAGGCTACATTTTCTGAAACCGTCTCATAGTCGCGCTGTGCATTCTTCAGTGTTTTACCTCAACTCAGTTAAAGAGTGACAATACCCCACCACGCCACAGCCCGGGAGTCAGTGTGCCGATCGGGTGGCAGGTATTTGGGCCGCCGCATCATGTGGTGCACAGCATCACACCTGCTGCAAGGTTGCCACGGAAAGCAAACGTGTCACCCAGATCGCAAAGGACATGGTGTCTGTCTTTTTCAAAACTTTCCTCCAGTATTTGGCACGGGGAAGTTCCAGTTTGCAGACATAATCAAGTTTTCTTTCCCCTTTTTGGCCTCACAGTTTGTTGTTGTTCTACGGCATGTTCTGCTCCTATAAAACGGTGGCTTCTTCCATGGCATTGACCCACCTGTGCGAGGAGCAGGTTTTACATGAGGAAAAACGTCTTACAAAACCCACTCCGTCCCAAAAGGCTTCAGGCCATATTCATCATTTGAAGCAGACAACTGCGAATGTTTCTCACCTCTGGGCTGTGTAGTTGTCCTCTGCTTTAAACGTGTAGTACAAAGTGTTTTTGTGATAAAGTTGAAACACATTGGAGGCGTCGTCATCTCCCTGGCGGTTGTCCGGTAGCTTCACCGTGAATCCCAACAAAGGCAAACTCTCGGAGGCCACCTTCTCCTGCGAACGCGACACCACAATGTACATAACTGTGCATATTTCATTAAATGCATTTGGGAATATTCTATTCAGGTACAGTGAAGAAAATAAGTATTTGAACACCCTGCTACATTGCAAATTCTCCCACTTAGAAATCACGGAGGGGTCGGAAATTTTCCTCGTAGGTGCATGTCCACTGTGACAGAGATAATTACAAAGAAAAATCCAGAAATCACAATGTATGATTTTTTTAACAATTTATTTGTGGGATACAGCTGCAAATAAATATTTGAACACCTGTCTAACAGCTAGAATTCTGACTCTGAAAGACCTGTTAGTCCGCCTTTAAACATCCACCTCCACTCCATGTGTCATCCTGAATCAGATGCACCTGTGTGAGGTTGTGAGCTGCATAAAGACACCTGTCCACCCCATACAATCAGTAAGACTCAAACTTGTAACATGGCCAAGACCAAAGAGCTATCCAAAGACACCAGAGACAAAATTGTACAACTCCACACGGCTGGAAAGGGCTACGAAGAAATTGCCAAGCAGCTCGGTGAAAAAAGGTCCACTACTGGAGCAATCATGAGAAAATGGAAGAAGCTAAACATGACGGTCAAGCTCAATCGGAGTGGAGCCCCATGCAAGGTATTACCCTGTGGGTTCTCAATTATCCTTAGAAATGTGAGAAATCAGACCAGGACTAGATGACCGGACTTGGTCAATGACCTGAAAAGAGCTGGGACCACCGTTTCCAAGGTGACTGTTGGCAATACACTAAGACGTCATGGTTTGAAACCATGCACGGCGCGGAAGGTTCCCCTGCTTATACCAGCACATGTCAAGGCTCTTCTTAAGTTTGTCAATGAACATTTGAATGATACAGAGGAGTCATGGGAGAAGGTTTTGTGGTCAGATGAGACCAAAATGGAACGCTTTGGTCATAATTCCACTAACCGTGTTTGGAGGAAGACAAATGATGAGTTCCATCCCAAGAACACCATCCCTACTGTGAAGCATGGGGGTGGTAGCATCATGCTTTGGGGGTGGTTTTCTGCACATGGGACAGGACGACTGCACTGTATTAAGGAGAGGATGACCGCGGACATGTATTCGGAGATTTTGGGGAACAACCTCTTTCCCTCAGTCGGCGCATTGAAGATACGTCGTTGCTGAGTCTTTCAACATGACAATGACCCGAAGCACACAGCCAGGAAAACCAAGGAGTTGCTCTGTAAGAAGCACATCAAGGTTCTGGGGTGGCCTAGCTAGTCTCCAGACCTAAACCCAATAGAAAATCTTTGGAGGAAGCTGAAACTCTGTGTTTCTCAGCGACAGCCCAGAAACCTGTTTGATCTAGAGAAGATCTGTGTGGAGGAGTGGGCCAAAATCCCTCCTGCAGCGTGTGCAAACTTGGTGGACAACTCCAGGAAACGTTTGACCTCTGTAATTGCAAACAAAGGCTACCGTACCAAATGTTAGCATTGGTTTTCTTGGGTGTTGATATACTTATTTGCAGCTGTATCACACAAATAAATCGTAAAAAAAAATCATACATTGTGATTTCTGTATGTTTCTTTTTAGATTATCTCTCTTACAGTGGACATGCACCTACGATGCAAATTTCAGACCCCTCCACAATTTCTAAGTGGGAGAACTTGCAATATCGCAGTGTTTTCAAATATTTATTTTCTTCACTGTATAAGGGGAGTGCATGTGTCCCCTCACCTCTTGGCCCCTGTAGGTGTAAAGCACCTTGTCTTTTAGGAGGAACCACAGTCTCTTCCAGTTCCTCTTGCTCTTCTTGCTGCGATGCAGACTGCCGCTGATGGAGCCCTCATCGGACACGGTCATCTGCGAAAGGAGTTTCAGCATAGCTGTCATTCTGGTTACTCTTACTGTGCCTGTGCCTCTTGCGCTGAGACAACAATGGAAATACTTGTGGGCGATGTGCACCTGGTCGAAGGTGAGCATGCCTTTGCGATGCCTCAGAATGTTTGGAGGGTGGATGCTTTGGAACACGGAAGAGAGAGGCCGGGTGGGGCGGCTCACACGGGGGCTGCTCTTCGCCGTGACGGTGCACGGGTCTTCTCCTGCTGAGTAGAAAGAACTTTTTAAATAACTGCATGTCAAAGCGAAATCGATGAATCACTCCGTTACAGAATGAATGGGAGTACAGTTGTGCTCAGAAATTGAGCAATGTGGGGAATTTGGGGGAAATGTGACATGAGACTAACAAGGAAGGTCTCATTTTCTTCATTTTTGCTCTTTTATTTCATGATTGTGCTATTCTGGAATGCTTTTAAGGTTAATGCAAATCCCATTTTGAAAAAAAAAATGTTTTATCTAGTTTACATCTAACAAGTTGAGCCATGAATGTCAAACATGCAGGCAAAACGGCATGTACACAATATCACCAATAATTTATCCAAGTAACTTAAAATCAAATTTAAAATCATAGTATTAGCAAAGCGCAGTACTTAAATGCTTTTGGTAATCCATCCATCCATCCATCCATCCATCCATCCATCCATCCATCCATCCATTTTCTTCATCTTGAGCAACGTGCTGCGCTTTTGGTAATATTACAATTACATATATTTTTTGTGTGCATACTGAACATTGGATGCACAAATTGCCATATGCTTTCACCGGCCAAATATTGGAGACACCAGCACATGCTAACAATGAACAATAATTACATAATCAATACATAATGTCTTAATTAGAGTGGCACAGTGGATCAGCTGGAAAGCGCTGGCGTCACAGTTCTGAGGTCCCGAGTTCGATCCCGGACCCGCCAGTGTGGACTTTGCATGTTCTCCCCGTGCCTGCGTGGGTTTTCTCTGGGCACTCCGGTTTCCTCCCACATCCCAAAAACATGCAAGATTAATTAGACGCTCTAATTTGACCCTAGGCGTGATTGTGAGTGCAGCTGTTTGTCTCTATGTGCCCTGCGATTGGCTGGCAACCATTTCAGGGTGTTTCAGGATCCTCCTCCCCGTTGTCAGCTGGGATAGACTCCAGCACTCCCCGCGACCCTCGTGAGGATAAGCAGCTAAGAAATGGATGGATGGAAAGTCTCCCTAAACGCTCTCAGTACAATGTCAACTCCGCTACAAAAACCACAGAAATGAATATTAATGAATCCATTAACCACAAAAATCTATTATTATTTGTAAAGGCAACATTTTTGACACAACCTTTTCATTGGAGCTCACTAATTAATGAGATGAAGCGGACACTACCAGCGTTATGTATTTCTACAGCGCCCTCTAGTGTTCATAAGAGTAATGGCACCTTTAGCCTCAAGTCACCGGTGAGAAGAAGGCGCTGTAGTGATCCTGATTGTAAAAGTGTGTTATGTCACACCTTTCTTCTTGAGCTCGTTGTAGCAGTGGTCGCACACTTTGGCCATGCGTTCCTTCATGTACTTGAGTGGATATCTGTTCTTGGAGCAGCTCCTGCAAACAATCTGTGCCAGGACAACAAACACAGACATATTAGATGCACCGTTACTGTTATTGTTACGCTTATGATGTGCACTGCCACTCACCCTCCCACAGCTGAGGCAGTGATGTCTACGGAGAGTCAGGCTGAAGTCCGACGTGCAGTTCATGCACATCATCGCTTGGGACACTGGAACAAGTGTGGGGGGCTTTTCTCCTAAGGTGACACGCAGACGATCTCTGGCCTGTACACACACAAACACAAATTTTTGCATGCTCATCCCAATATATGGTTAAGTAAAGGATTGTGACATCGTGAAGAAGTAATTATTTTTTTTACCTCCCCCGAGCAGTTATTGAACAGAGCAGACCCTCGGGTGTGTTCACTCACAGCTCGACTTAAAGTATAAAACCAGTCCTCCCTTTCAACGAAGGAGCTGTCAAATAATACACAAAACCTCACTGTATGAAGAATTCAAAACAACACAAACGGTTATTTATTGCCGCCAATGATCATCCGATGATCATTTATCACCCACCTTGCAGACAAGGTGATGGAGATTTCAGGGCCCTCCATTCGCAGCGCATGCTGGACATTTTCTAGAATGGGTTTAGTAACCTGGGCAAGCCACCCAGGATGTCAATCAATGGAAAAAACAGATAAGCACACAATGGGATTGGGAAATAATCATCGTAAAGTAAAATTTGCAACCAAAAAAAGAGAAAAGCTTTTCTGGAAATATTTTAACTTTTCATGGGGATTTCTTATATTCTTCCTTGTTTCATTAAAGAACAAAAACAATGTGAATACAAAATACATAGAAATATCAAAAGAATAATGTTTTTTTTCTAAATTAATTTTCCTGAAATATGTTTCTGTTCACCAAACTTTTTTTTTTTAAAGTTCATTCACATTCTTTGAAATACAAAGCGTGGACAAACTTTGATAATGCTCGGCTTATTCACAAAGTACAATTTTTGAAAAAATTGTCAACCCTAGTCACAAGTGACGAGGTCATGTAATGATAAATTTGAAAAATATATGTAAAACACATACAGCATTTTTTTTTACCTTCAACCCAGTGAGTGAAAGTGTATTCTTCAGTCTGTATTTTCCATCCTGTTGTGGGTAAGTGTAAAGTAAGATATCGTTCATCTATAAACACAAACACAGAAAAATTAATAAGTTGGCAGCAGAAAAAAAAATGCAGAACAGCAAATGTCACAAAAATGTTAAACTACTGTATATTTCATAAACTGCAAGGGGTAAAAAAAAAAAAAAAAAAAAAGATTCTCCATTAGGTGGGAGTGTAAGCTCTTGTATTGGTTCTGTTTACTTTGTGACTTTGTACCTTCTGTCTTGGTTAGGGTGTGCACTTTAAGCCCTATTTTCCAACTTTAGCGCACACTTTAATCACCCGCCACACATCATTTTGATCTTTTGATACATATAAAAATGTATACACGTCGCCGTTAACCTCTGTATAATATCACGTCAGTGTGAGTTTTAGTGTCGCGAAACTCGAGCTGCGGCAGGCATGTTTTATGATGCTGTTAATAATAAGAGCTGATAAAACTTGATCACCGTCAAGGTGGAAATACCAGCAGGGTGGAAGACGGACACAACAAACTTTAATGAGCATTCTATTAAGTGTTTTGGACTCCTGACAACAAATTAAAAACAATGTGGAAAAAGGAAAAGTAATAAATCTAAATGTTGGTATGATTTGTCCGAAATCTGAACAGATGGAAATTTGACCATAGTTCTTTGCTTTGCTTTGTCTTCACCTTAAAGAGTGACTAGTGCACTAATGAATACATCAGAAGACAAGATTAACATTCTACAGGTAGTGGTAATTTTGGACTCCGTAACCATCTAGTTTTGCACTGACCTGTGATGTAAGTAAGTAATCAAATGTCTCAGGAAGTCAGCATCCAGAAACATCCTGTCAGGAAACGCTTCTCTTAATAGAGCAGTCCCTACACAAAAGTAGGCCAGAGGGAAAAGGTCTGGCTACTTAAGTCTTTGCATGTACATGAACACGCTTTCTTTACGGTCACGGGAGTGCTGGAGCTCATCCCAGCTGTCAACGAGCAGGAGGCGGGGTACACCCTCAACTGGTTGCCAGCCAATCGCAGGGCACATGGAGACAGACATGAATATTATTACACTGTCTGCCTACATCTGTTGCTGTACAATTTGTGTTCAGTTATACATTATTGAAAGAGATATTCCAATGCCACGTTATCCGTTATTAGCCCACTTTGTGTTTTGCATCGTTAGTATTAACTAGCAAACTTTCCTAAGACAAAATGCTGTGGTTCAATTGTGTAATTGTTTTTTTGCTTTGATTAGTAATCCTCAACGGTATGTTGGAACAAACAGCTTGAAGCTTGCACAGGAGCTCTTTTTTGAAAAAAAAAAAAAAAAAAATAAAAAAGAAAAAAAAATAAATAAATCCTGCTTGTTGTGATGTGAATTGAACTGAGTTCATTGCCACAATAAAGTGCTTGTTATCTTAAATTTATGCTCACAAGTGAAAGCAAAATCAATAGATAAATAATGTTGTGAAAAACTCGTAATTTGGGTCAGCCGTAAGTCAAGGTACCGCAGAACAATGCAATGTAATAAACTAAACAGTACAAGATGACATTCACCAAAAACAGATGACGAGGCTGTCGGCTCCTCCTGCTGACCTTCATCATGGTGCCCTCCTTCACAAACACCTGGCACAAAGAAACACACCGAAAGGGACACGCACAAATATTTGTCACTTAGTAATTACTGTTATTAAAATTGTTTCAACTCAGGGCAAAAGGGTTGTTCCCAAAGGCCAAAAGGGGGGCGGACCATACCCGACCAGGTTGCAGCAGATCCCGCTGGCCGTGAACACTGTACTCGATGTTGACCAGACGCAGCAAGTTCTCCTAACAAACACAAATAGAAAATTAGACAAAGACAAATATGGACGTTGTACCATTACCTTCACCAAGGATGTAAATTTGCCATTTACTGTCTCAAAATTTGATGGATGGTGGGACATTTAATAGTGGTGCAGCATCAACTAAAGATAATAAAGCATAGTAATAAGTAATAAAGGAAGGTATAAGTAAGGAGTAAGGTATAGTAATAAGTAGTAATCTTAAAAAATGAGATTGCAACACAAATAACCTTCACGTTTGAATTTGTCATCTACGTTGAGGACGAGTTTCTTATTTTAAAATTTACTTGACGGTGATTACGGAAATGGACGATGTAATATTAGCCTTTTGGGAAAAAAAAGATTCTTTTAAAGGGCATTTTCCTTAATTTTACTGTGAAAAATGTAGGAGGGTGCTATTGATCAGGGGTATACAGTAGATTCTGTCTAGATGTGTATACACAGGTGGATCTCAATACATTTTCACTGTTGCAGGAAAGTTAATTCATTTCAATTGTTTCATTTAAAAATGTCCTCCATTATATATTCATGAAAAAACATGAGTAAATGCGTAATTTCTATATTCAAAATCACATGGGCTTTTCATTAGCTGTTAGTTATAATCATCAAATGTATACAAAAAAAATGTTCAATTTGACTTTGTATGTAGTGAATGTATATAGTGTAGAAGTTTCATTTGTTGACATAAACTATTTAAAAAAAAAATTACATTTTCTGCACCTGTCGCGTACTGTAAACTCATATCAGCCTGTTATACTTTGACAGATTATCAGTGGAGTACAAAACAACTTCTCTCTCAGAACTGATGACTTCAGATGCAGGGGTCCATCTATTGTACTGACGTAAATCACCATTTTATTTTTACTTTCAGGTTTATATTGCTTTCTTTCAACTTCCTTTGGCCTGCTCCCTTGCTGCTCTTGTTGGAGGTGAGATCTTGTGTCACGTCCAAGAACTAAATACAAGAGCACGTTGGGTTTTTTTTCTCGCTGTGATTTTCCAAATGTGAGTCTTTTTTTGGCTCGCCTCCCGTGAATCAGAACAAAAGACCAGCTCACGGGAGAGTCAAGCAGAGAAAGGGGCTGCGCCTGTGTCGTGTCCCAACAGTAGAATAACGTTGGTGGTAACGTGCTCAGCGTCCTGCCCAGTCTGCTTGCTCATCCGTGAAGACACTCACATTCTTCGTTTAGGAAATAAATCACTTTCTTGTGCTCCATTTTTTTAGGACTCCTGCACTGAAACAGCCATGTTGTCTTTTTTTGGTACTATTCTCCATTTTGATCATTTGCCAGGATGCAAATGAGCCAGCCACAATAAATGCCACAAATTTAATCAATTAATCAGTCACTTAAAAGTAACACGTCTCTTGCGAAGATCACATTGAGAAAAAAGGCTGACCGTATTTTCCGCACTATTAGGACCACCGCATGGTAAGGTGCACCTTCAAAAAATGGCCTATTAAAAAAAATCATACATAAGGCACACCGCATTATAAGGCGCACAGAATAGATGCTACAGTAGAGGCTGGGGTTAAGTTATGCATCCATTAGATGGAGCTGCACTAATGGCTCAATATTGATCCATATATAAGGTGCACTGGATTATAAGGTGCACCATCGGCTTTTGAGAAAAGAAAACGCTTATAGGTGCGCCTTATAGTGGGGAAAATACCATACATGAATACATTAACCTACATTAACGACCAAGGCCAAATCCAGATTTGTCAAAATGAGAACATAATTTGTAACCAGCATTCAGTCAAATCAGTTTGAAAAAAATTTTTATATTTATGACTTGACACTCACCCCATGTCTTAAACTGTCATTTGCCTGGTCTGCAATGTCTGCCACTATCACAACAGCAGCTGAATGAAGAACAGCAAAAAGGAGAGGCAAAAAAAAAAAAAAAGAATCGGACCATTACCATACATCTTATGCCTGCATGAAACATGGAAGCCACTAGGGAGTAACGCTAAAGGTTAACTTTTGATTGTCTAATAGGGAGGTTGCGGTTAGAAAGCACATGCCTCATTCTTATGTGTAGTATTCTATAGAGCTCGTGCACCTACGTCATCGAAGTCACGTGACTGGCCATATTGCCGGGCAAACAAAGCATTGCTCAATGCTAAGTCGGTTGGAGATGACACGAAAATACGTGTTATAGCACGACGCCCAGAGTTTTGTCCGATACTGTTAAACATTTAGAAGGTGATAATAAACGAAGGTACGTGGAAAAATGAGAGACACTTGGCATAGAGGACGCATATTTAATACCGAAGTCGATGTTTTCGCCCATAAGAAATTGGAATGTTAACCTGCTTCCCCTTGTCTTGGACAACTGGATCTACACAAGGATCTGTTGAGTAAGTTGTCAAGATTTACATGGAAGAGTTTGAAAGAGTAGAAAAATCTGGATGCGCACAAATACTTCGTTTGCTGGACCTGTTCTCAACTGAGAGACAGCTCGTGAACGCGGAAGTGTGTTCGGCTACACGTTAACCTTTGCCGAAATCCAGCGATCTTTTCAGCTAGTATTCAATACAAATACCAATATTTAAATAAATGACCCCTGGTTTCACACAAACTTGCATTCATTTACTATGATTGGAAAAAAAAAGAGGACAAGTGAGTCGGCTCCTCCGTAGTGTTTCCCAAGAAGTATTTATTACAAGTTGTCTCATTTGAGAACAACGCGTTAAAAAAAATAAGACAAAGTCGGCTCCTCCGTACACGAAGCGTGTTGCGGCCACACGTTAAACTTCAGTAAATTTCTCTGTGAAAAACTTTTTTTTTTTTTTTAAATATGCATTGTTTGCAAATGAATCCAATGTGTATTTAAAAAAAGAAAATAAACCGCTGAGATAGGCTTCAGCCCCCGTACACGGAAGCGTGTTGCGGCCACATGTTAACCTATGTAAACCTCTGTGTGACCGACGGTTTATTTTCTTTTTTTAAATATGCATTAGATTCATTTGAGAACAATGCATTTAAAAAAAAAAAAAAAAGTCTGTCGGGGAGAGGTTTACCGAAGTTTAACGTGTGGCTCCAACATGCTTCCATGTACGTTGGAGACAACTCCCTGATGTTTTTTTTTGTTTTGTTTCTTTGTTTTTCACGCATTGTTCTCAAATGAGCCAACTTGGCATTATGAACACATTACAAACTCCTTATTGGGGTGAAGAATTACTACTGTGATGAAGAATTACACCACCAAAATAAGCAAAATATTAGAACGAGTACTCATTGCAATGCACAACTGGAAAACTACAGCCACAGTAACCAAGCAATTGCACGCCTCTTCATCACAGGTTCTTTTATGCACGAAGCGCCTTGTTTACTTGTTTGCTGCCACTCTGATGATTTCCAGTCTGAGTAAAAAGGACCACAGTTGGCTCACCTTCTTTCTAGTAAAGTCATCTAAATTGGCTCTCTCAAGGCCACCTCTCCATGCCAAATGAAATAAATTCCCCATAAAGTTACGGACACAAACAAACAAACACGGGCGAGTGAGACTCCCTGGAGAGCAACAGCTTGTGTCCATACTAGATTTGTTCGGCATCTTTATTGTACCTTGGGTGTCCTCGTATTCTTGCGAGTCAGGGGAGAGGTTGTTCAAGTAATCTGAAAGCAAGAGTGACAAATATGTTTACACATAGACAGAAAAAGAAAAGTTTCTCTTAATAAGTGTAGTACTGTACCTGTAAGGATCATGCGGTACTGAGCCACACGCACTATCACCTGCAGGAGTTGTTGCTGGACAGAAACCGTTTGGCCAGATGGACTCCGCTGCTGTGGACACAAAACATCCTCTCTGTAGTTGCTACGGTTACTCCAGAATACTACATAAACTGCAGAGATCAAAAACTCTTTGAGACTGTTTGCTGAATGTACAAAACAAATATTCAGCCAACAAACAAAAACATTTCAGATAGATTTCACGACGACTCGCTAGCTCCAGCTCAGAGCCATGGTAGAATTAAACAAGCACAAGGACCACTTCAAAGGTCTTCAATTAACCAAACCCGCACAAAAATAATACAAGATATACATTGCTACATGTTGCATTTTTTTTTTCTTGAGGACTGCATCATTTCCAACTGAATAAGGATAGAGGGCGTGTGCAGAAGGGAGTGACACATCATTCTTCACGGTTAAGACCTTTACAACACAGGAAAGTCAGTATGCACGTGTACTGTATGTCCAAATGTCAACTGCATTAAAAGCAAGCTGTTACTGAACTAATGGGAAAAAAAAGCCCAGTTCGGGCTGCCCTTTGAGGTGACAGGGAAAATTCAATTTGATTTTTTTTTTTTTTTTTTGTGTACCGAAGAAGGATGACCTTTGTATTAATATGTAGGTGGTACAAAAAGGGTGGGCAAAGTATGGCCTAGGGGCCACAAACAGCCCGATCCGTTCTTAAAACCAGTTAATTGAAAAGATGAAGAATCCTGTAATCAATCCATCCATCCATTTTCTTAGCCACTTATCCTCACAATGGTCGCGGGCCGTGCTGGAGTCTATCCCAGTTGTCAACGGGCATGAAGCAGGGTACATCCTGAACTCGTTGCCAGCCAATCGCAGGGCACATTGAGACAAACAGCCGCAGTCACAATCACACCTACAGGCAATTTAGAGTGTCCAACTAATGTTGCATGTTTTTTTTTTGGGATGTGGGAGGAAACCTGAGTGCCCGGAGAAAACCCACACAGGCACGGGGAGAACATGCAAACTCCACAGAGGCGCGTCTGGGATTGAACCCGGGACCTCAGAACTGTGAGCCCAACGCTTTCCAGCTGCTCCACCGTGGTGTCTTCGAATCTTGTAATAGTTGTTGCATTAATTTTGCCATTTCTTTCCCTAAAGTTAATCCATTAAAATGTATTTTTAAAATGTTTATTTTCATTTATGCAACTCATTAAATAATGGGTAAAGTCATGCACTGTAATGTAGATAATTGCTAAAATCGACAATTTTGCATATACATTGAACGCAGTTGTGTTTTTATTATCAATTGATGATTAAATCAAGATAACATGAACATAAAGTTTAATCCAGTTAAAAATCACAAAAAAATTAATAATGACTTATTATTCAATAATTAAAGTAAACAACTTTACAGACACATTTATTTTTTAATGTGGCTCTTAAGAACAAATATCTGCAACCCACCTCTAAGCTTTGCCTACATTTATTCATCAAAGTCACCCATTTTAAATGAGGAAAATCTCACCGCACACCATCAAACAAAAATATCCCCAAAAAGTAGTGAGTGATGGAAATATTTTATTCACATTTTACTTACAAATGTACATATTCAGTGTGGAATCTTGGTCTCGTTTATTGATTTAATTCCAGGAAAGCAGCAACGACATTCTATTCTAGGAATGGCAACATGTACCTTCTGTCATCTAATGGAAGAATATTTAATTGTTCTACATGTCAGTTCACGTCACTGAAATAAATATATGACTAAAGCAATACTTGATTAATAATCCTTTTCTAACAAATAAAGCAAAATGTGATAATTTCCCAGCAGCATCTCTGATGACCACACTAGTGTGCCACTGCACCTCAGGTGGAAATCATAGTTCTTAGAAAGTAATATATGATGTAAAATGTCGACATTCATCCATCCATCCATCCATTTTCTAACCGCTTATCCTCACAAGGGTCACGGGGAGTGCTGCAGCCTATCTCAGCTGTCAACAGGCAGGAGGCAGGGTCCACCCTGATCTGGTTGCCAGCCCATCGCAGGGCACATAGAGACAAACAGTCGCACTCACAATCACACCTAGGGGCAATTAAGAGTGTCCAATTAATGTTGCATGTTTCTGGAACGTGGGAGGAAAGCGGAATGCCCAGAGAAAACCCACACAGGCACAAGGAGAACATGCAAACTCCACACAGCCGGGTCCGGGACTGAACCTGGGACCTCATAACTGTGAGGCCGGCGCTTTCCAGCCGATCCACGGTGCCGCCTCAACATTTATTATATATGAAAAAGTATCAGGAGATGGGGCCATCACCATTAGACCCATGTCCATTCACCCCAAATGTTTACAATCTATGTTCTAGTTCACACTAAAGGTGTTTGATGGGATTGAGACTTTGCAGACAATCTCATCCAAGTCATGCTGGAATTAGGCGGAAAAGTGCTTCCCCCACACTGATCCCAACAAAGTTTGAAGCACGCTAAACTGAAGTATTCCTTTGTTATGTGTCGGGCACGCACTGACCTCAAACTGGTGGACGATGGCCGCAAAGGCAGCTGAGTTTCGACAGCTCTCCTCCAGTAGATTCATACTTCGGTCGTAGTGTCCAATGTAGGTGGTAAAGAGCAAGAAGTCGACCTTCCTGGAGAGGAAGATGTCCGCGATCCTCTGGCTCTCATCCCTGCAGTGGCAAACAGAGGAAGAGTGGAGCGTACATGTTAAGATCTGGAGCCTAAAAAAAATTGTTATCTGAGCAATTTTAGGATGTGCAATAGAAGATGTGGAAATTCAACTGAGACGTGACATAAAATGTGGGAATGTAATTTGAACAGTCACACGTCTCACCACTGCCGTGTTCGATTTTCCAGCTCGGTGAGGATTTTTCGATGTAGGAGGTAAACATCAGGCAGCTCATTGAGGATCTCACAAAGTCTTTTTTCATCCAAAACAGGCTCTCCGTCATCCCCAACGGCAGACCCCACTGCTTCGCGAAAGTCCTGTGGCACAGGCGGGGGGGGGGGGGGGTTATTTTTAGAAATGTACAACCGCTTCATTAAGAAATTTTCTTTTATGTATTTTCACTTCCTTTGTCTGCAGCAATTGAGGTGGTCTGGGTCATTAAGCTAACTAGCAGAATTAAAAGGAAGAGAAAAAACCACAGTCGTTAAGCCCTCCTTGAAAAAAAAATGCAGCTCACATTGGCAACGAGTCTTTTCTAGTGTTCCTAATCGACAACAAATTAAAAAATAAAAAGAAACAGTGTGTTTGTATTTTATGTTCCTACGTAGGAACTTTTCCTTTCCAAGCAGAAGGACATTTTTGAGGTGAGTAGAGCCAGAAAAAAAATTGTCTAGAATTAAGAAAAGTGAAACAAATGAATCTATCAATCACTTACTTCCTGGAGAAACTTGAGTGCTTTTACGTGTCTGTGAACAGAAAATACAGAAATATTTGAGCATGAACACGACTGAGTGTGAATACTATTGAGGTAACTTACATTCTCTCGGTATCCACAAGATCCATTGCGATGTAAAAAGCCCGGGATCGACCGTCAATCTGGAAAGGTTTGCATGTGGATTGTAACATTTCATTGTTACAAAACCAGCATAAAAGTATGAAATGTACACTTTGGCTCCCATCTAACATAACATGGTCCACCATTGGACATAAAAAGTATAATAATAACTGCTTTTTAGTGATGGGCTTTGGATCGCAATCCTGTTGAAAATATTTTATGCATTTCATAGGTCTTGTCCTAAACTCAGTCAGTAGTACCCGTTGTGAAATTACAAAAATGTTTCCCCCAGAACCAGTTCTACCGAGCAAACACAAACTTGGGTGGACGTGTCTAAAAGAGCTCGTGCAAGTGACGTCACCATTTTCACTGCTCCATATTGCCGGTCAAACAGAGCTGCTCGACAACGTGGGAGAGATTGAACTGGAGGAGAATGTTTACAATACCCGAGACCTGTTGTGCTGTTGGTTGTCACAACAGACGAGACAGATATTCAAAGAGATCATTCTATAGCGTAGCAGCTGAAAAGACCAGAAAAGATTGATAGATTTCTGCAATTAAAGACCTCTGCGCTAATGGTGGCCAACCGGCCAGTGGAGCGATCACTTCATTTCAGGTAGGAATTATTCTTAATCTCAAATTACCAATTAGTATGTATAATGGAAAGTTGACTCATTTGAGAACATTGCGTATTTAAAAAAAAAAAAAGAGGTGTTTGTGTGCGTGAGGCCGCAACACGCTTCCGTGTATGGAGGAGACGACTCCCTGTCCTAAACTTTTTTTCCCAATCATAGTTAATGAATGCGAGTTTTTGTAAAACCAAGGGTCATTTATTTAAATATTGGTATTTGTATTGAATACTATCTTAAAAGATTGATGGATTTTGCCAAACATTAACATGTAGCTGAGTACTCTTCCGCGTTCACGAGCCGTCTCCCCATTGATAACAGATTCAGCAACTAAGAATTTGTATGCGTCCAGACTTTTCTACGCTTTCAAACTCTTCCGTGTAAATCTCAACGACTTACTCAGCGGATACATATGTATATCCAGTTGTCCAAGACAAGCAGAAGCGAATTAACAGTCCAATTTCTTATCAGCAAAAACATCGACTTTGGCATTAAATCTGAGTCCCCTATGCCAAGTTTCTTTCCTTTTTCCACGTACCTTCATTTATTGTCACCTTCTAAATATTTAACGGTATCGGACAAAACTCTGGGCGTCGTACTATAAGACATATTTTCTTTTCCTCTCAACGGATTTAGCATTGAACAATGCTTTGTTTGTCCGGCAATATGGCCAGTCACGTGATTTCGGTGACATAGGTGCACGAGGTCTATTAAAACTTGACACATCAAAACATGTGAAAGACCTACATAAGCCTGAAATTGAACAGAAAATCTCCACCAGGTATACCAAGCAGTTTGGTGATCCTAAATTTCAAATCTTTTTTGCCAAGGAAATGTAATTGTTTTCTTATTTAAGCATCAAAATCAAATTTACCATAAAAAAAGGAAGTTGCAACCAAAGAAAAAAGGCAGTGGATTCTCGCATTTGTGACCAAGCATGTCTACGTAGCAGATGGTGTGGTGTTTTGAAACGATTCCCCGAGTGTGTGAATCACTTGGACTGTCTTTGTCACTTCTGTTCTCGGGTGTATGGTGCAGGGAGGGAATTGGTGGGGTGGGGGCAGGGGGGGTCACTTTGTCCCGAGTTGCTGAGAAAAAGTTTGTTGGGCTTGCTTGCCCAGCAACGAGTCATCACCCAAAGGTGACATGACTCGGACACCAATGCAATTGTGCCGACCTCTACTGAGACACTGCCATCTGGCATGCATCTGACGGCTATTACAATTCATCATAAATATTTTAATATATAATATTAACAATAATGTTCTAATATTACATTATATTATTATATAATAACATTCTAATATTATATTATATAGTATATATATATATATATATACATACCTTTATATTATTATAATATAATAATATTATATTATATGTAATATAATAATACAATGGTAATAATAATTAATTTTACAATTATTAATTAATAATATATAATATTATTATTTTACTACATTTTAAGTAGAACAGACTCTTTTTATGTATTTGTTTAGCTTAAGCGTAAATAAAAGACTGTTTTTGTTCTTTGCCCTGTATGTACCTGTCTGTCATAGTTGCTCTGGGCACCCGCGTCTTCCTCGTCCGAGGTGCGTCCGGCATCATCATCGGCTGCTGAGTGTCCGTTGACAGCCTCGATCGCTTGACTTTGTGGACCGGCAGCTATTGCACACACTTTGTAAGCTTCTGTGTAGGCGCTGCAGAGACAGAGTCATGCATAGCGTACTTGGTTTGCAGTCATAGGTGGATTGCGTGTGCAGCCTGTGTTTGATGGCAAAAATATTAATATGAGTCAAATTGTTTTGAGTTACGATTCGCCAATCATGGTTGTTTATCACGTTCTAATTAGATGCAATAGGTTGCCTTGTACATGTGACGTCATGTGTATTGAGTTGAAGCAACGTCATCTAATGTAAAATTCTTTTCAGAAAATATTGATTTATCCTTTGAGACATTTAAATTATGCATGAAAGCAAAAAAAAATGTAGGTTTTTATATTGCTTTTTCAGGATCTGCAATGTAAAAATGTGTGAAGCTACAAGAATAAAGTCTCAGACACAAACATACATGTTTATTCTATCTTGACAAGATTCAAGAAATTGGTATGACTTGAAAACTGTGACTTTGTAAAACAAAAAGGACTATTATGATATATATTTGAGTCTTTCTTGTAATACTATGAATTTGGTCCATTAAAAAATGACCATTATTGTGTAATACTGAGTTATTTCCTCATAATATTATGACCAGACTTCGTTTAGGTGGATTAAATGGATAATTCCGGAATAAAAGCATTCCGATTGTTTCATTTGGTTGATTCATAAACATCACCAAAATTAGGCTTGAAAAGAACCCATAACATTAGGTATACCCACTGAAACCAATTGCTCCCTTTGTAGAGTTTAAGTCTTTATTTTTATTGATTCTGTCGTAGAGGTCATTTAATGTTTTTTGACTTTGTATAACTGCAATGTTTTTTTTTCCTGTACAGCAGGGGTCGGGAACCTTTTCGACTGAAGGGCAAATATTTTAAAATGTAACTTCAAAGGAGCCATACAGTATTTTAAAAACTAAGTACAAGT
This sequence comes from Syngnathoides biaculeatus, assembly GCF_019802595.1. Taxonomy (NCBI): domain Eukaryota; kingdom Metazoa; phylum Chordata; class Actinopteri; order Syngnathiformes; family Syngnathidae; genus Syngnathoides; species Syngnathoides biaculeatus. Next base: position 14,109,555 of record NC_084649.1, on the reverse strand, counting down.
GTATTTGCGCATTTATGTAAGACCAACACTTTTAGAGTACAATGCGTCTCTGAATTATTTTACATAACATTGTTACGCTGCTGCTCACCAATGATGACAAAAGTACTTCTTATCATTAATGCGACAGCTCGTGCTGCATGGTTTTGCTGATGGGTTCGGAGTTCATACATCGTCAGATTAAGCTTCACGCAGGCGTTGAGACTTCCATCCGTTCATCGTGAACGTAATTCAATTTGATGGTACGACGGTGAACGGTTCTTGCCGACAAAGGCACGTCTTTTATTCGTTTGATTATCTTGTCTTTATGAGAAGTTGACAAAATGTTTATTGGCAACATTGAGTACGAATGCTTTAGCATACTCCCCATCTGTGAATCTAAACACACAGGAGAACCCTCCATCTCCACAAAGGCTGTCCGTTCTTGTTGAAAACTTTGGTCTTCTTCTTCTTTTCCTTTCGGCTTGTCCCGTGATGGGTCGCCGCAGCATGTCATCTTTTTCCATCAAAGCCTATCTCGTGCATCTTCTTCTCTAACACTAATTGCCCTCATGTCTTCCCTCACCACATCCATCCACCTTTTCTTTGGTCTTCCTCTCGCTCTTTTGTCTGGCAGCTCCATCCTCATCACCCTCCTACCAACATACTCACTCTCTCACCTTTGCACATGTCCAAACCATCAAAGTTTGCTCTCTCTAACCTTGTCTCCAAAACATCCAGCTTTGGCTGTCCCTCGAATGAGCTCATTTCTAATCCTATCCAACCTGCTCACTCCGGGCGAGAACCTCAACATCGTCAGATCTGCTACCTCCAGTTCTGCTTCCTGTTGTTTCTTCAGAGCCACCGTCTCTACTTCGTACATCATGGCCGGCCTCACCACTGTTTTATAAAACTTTGCCCTTCATCCTAGCAGAGACTCTTCTGTCACATAACACACCAGACACCTTTCGCCAGCTGTTCCAACCTGCTTTGAGCCATTTCTTCACTTCTTTACCACACTCTCCATTGCTCTGTATTGTCGACCACAAGTATTTCTAGTCATCCATCATCTTTGGTACTCCTCATATTTCTTTTCGTTGAGCAACCCTTGTTAAAAGCGTTTCCATAATTAGTTGTTCCAACACGATCAGCGCTGGACCCTTTTGCACCTGTGGACATCGACTACCACGCAAATACTACGACAACACCACTAGGCCAAACTGTCTCTGCGTCATTTGCGTTGCCTCCCACACCAAACTACGGCAACCCCACTAGGACAAACCTCCTCTGCGTGACAGAAATCACATGTCGTTATGAGGGCTCCCTGAGCCATACGCAACTCCAAAAAGAGCCAGGTATGGCTCACGACCCATAGGTTCCCGACCCCTGCTGTATAGGCTAAATGAGCTCGCCACACGATTATAAACAGTAGTGAAGTTGTACACTTCAGCAAACTACACAACATCGTAGATACATTACTGTAATGCCAGAATTTTGCTACAATTTCGCCATAACCCTTGTACTGATCTCGCTCTCTTTATGAGCCACCCAAGTCCTTTGCGATCCCTCATCCTGAAAAATCACCACAATAAACACACTGAGCTTTCGAAGCGAGTGTGAATAGTTGAAACATTGCAGCTTTACTGTGACCAATAAAGTGGGCCCGGCAAGGCCTGGAGCGACAACTGCACTCAAGAACCCGAGTCTGTCGGGCCTCCTCTACGGGGAGCCTCGGATGTATGTGCTGACTGGCTGCAACTCCACAAGGACTATCCGCCGTACGCAAATAAAATGCCTCTTTACATTGCAGCGGTGATGCAATTGCAATCACGCCACCCATCAGTGGATTTCAACCCCACTGCGATGCAAATGAGCGACATATGAACAACATATGTGAGCATCGTTACAGCGTCACGGCCCATTGATGACCCCCAGATCAATCTTGGAAAGAGGTACCCGAAGTTCCGCAAAGCTCGAACAGCATGTGGACACCTTCTATATTTATTTATATGACTCTGTCACTTCCTAAATGGGGACACAGAGCAAAATACGCCGCCATAAAAACCTTTAAGGAGAGACAAACTATTCATTCTCCTCTTGCCTGAGGTTCATGGCAGAGTGTGTTATCGCCATTGAAAGTTTCTATAGCAGCTGCTAAGAATGTGCTTTTAGGCTCTTTTTTAATAGCTAAACTGGAGCACAGAACTTTTTAAGAGCCGTCACGAACTACATTATACAAAAAAGTATAGTGGTTCCTCGATTTACGAGAGTCCTGAATATATAGTACAAGTTTTTAGGTGCTCGGCCGATTCAGTGTTATGTGGTGATGATATGTTGGCGGAAAACTGAACTCACACCGCAACAAGCAGATGTTGGGAAGATACTATAGATTAATAGTTGAAAAAAGGAGGCTTCAAAGCAATGTATTACCACTCCAGAGTGGAGTTTACTGTTCAAGTAAACAAAAAACAGAATTACACGAGGTATGTTACCATGAACTCTTTTCATTATCAAGTTACGCCCAGCTAATTTTACATCCGAGCACACAAGCCCACACCAGCCACTGAAATGATGATGTTAGATTTTAGCAGAAAAACACAAGGTTGGATTTTTGCTTATTTTTGGTGAGTTGATAAACTCGCCCATTAATTGACAACTCTAAATTGCCCTTAGGTGTGATTGTGAGTGTGACTGTTGTCTCTATGTGCCCTGTGATTGGATGGCAACCAGTTCAGGGTGTTCTCCGCCCTCTGCCCTGTGATAGCTGGGATTGGTTCCCTTGTGAGGATAAGAAGTTCAGAAAATGGATAAATGGATGATAAACTCGCCTGTGTAATTTTTCAACTCTAAAACTAACCACTGCAGTGATTATTAATTATTGCAAACTCAACGTATACACTTTGTGCTGGAGAGCGTATACGCAGCACCTCATAGCTGTGCAACTGATGTAATAACCCAGTGTGGTGTGCCACATTGTTGTGTCATGATTTTCAGGTGTGCTCTGGGAAATTATCACATTTTACTTAAATCCTCAAAAGATTATTCATTTACAAGAAATAATGTATCTTTGTTGCTCTGTTCATCCCAGTGAGACATAGGGACAGACAGAACCAATGCAGTAAACGCTCTTCTATTAAATTGCAGTAATATCTGTGTATCGACTGTGACATTTTTGTTTGTTGGTGTGCCGTGAAATTTTCCACTTGTAAAATGTGTCTTTGCTTCATTAAGATTGGAAATCACTCTTCTCACCACTAGTTGACTAGTTCTGACATTTCCATTAGCTCCTATGGGTAAAATGTATTGAAAGTTTTATAAAAGGATCATGTTCACGCTAAAAAGAACCCGTATAACTCACCTCTCTGCTTCCTGTGCAGAAGACTTGGTCTTGACGTCAAAACCAGGGAGGCTACTCATGTCCACATAACCATCCGTCTCATTGGCAGATGACGGGACCCGCGTGGGACGCTCAAAGAAGTCAGCCAAAGGCCGCGGTCGCACGGGCCTCCACTGCGGTACCTGAATGTTCTCATAGTCCGCGTTAACAGCGGGAACATTTTCATAGTCGGAAGTATCTGCATTGGGGAAGGAGATGGAGCGAGGCTTGGTGAGGGGCAGGGGCGAGAAAGGCACACGGGACCGCTCCTCGAAGGACTCCACCCGCACCACGCTGCGATTGAGGAAGGCCACAGAGCTTCTTGTTCTTGAGGCGTTGGGGTAGAATAGGAAGGCGGGTGATGCCTCGGGTGATGCTCGAGGTTGGCAAACAGAGCGATGGAGGAGACGCGGAGAACTAGCATTACTGTGTCTGTCTGGTTCTAGGAGTCTGCTAGTTGTCAAGTGGCTGGACTCTGTTGAGGACTCAGATGAAGACGGGTTGGTGGACTTGCTCTCCACTTTCCGCCTAAACTTCAGCATCAGGAAACGCTTGATAGACGATTTCTTCTTTCTGTTCTTCTCTGGGGAGTCGACGTCAATGAGGAGTGATGGCGAACTCTTGGCAATGGGTCTCTTGGTGATGTAGGCCAGCTCAAAAGGCGGCGGGATGTCCACCCCAGACGCAGGTGTAGACAGACCACTGGATGACAGAGGTGAGAATCTAGAGAACCTTCCACAAGGAGAGCCTTCGGTGTCTCTGTGGCCACTCACAGGTGTGGATGTGGAGGAGGGAGGGTACAGGGGCAAATAATGAGGTTTGGTGTAGCCCTTCAACATGGGGCTGCTGCTCAACACGGGTCCTTTCTGACTGAACCTGGCTCCGTGGACGAGGCGCCCTCCTGCCTTGCTGTTCATGTGATGCGACAGGGAGCGAGAGCGCGTTCCCGATGTGCTCCTGCTCAAAGGGAAAACATTTTCACCCTCGGAGCTATCATCTCCCAGATCCTCGTAAAGGTACTCGTCACTTATGTCTGTGTCGGTGACGTCACCCCCTGCAGCGTGCCTGAAGAATTCAGACTTTCCTGGTAATATCAGATGGTTTCCCGCGAAAGATGCGGACAATGAGGTATCGGAGTTGCAGAGCAGGCGCGAATTGGGCTGGCAATGCATACGATTCAACCAGGCATCCAGTTTGTGCTCTTCACCTGTAACGGATCTACTTCTCTGGTATCCTACAGGCCCTCTTGGGGCTTGACTCATGTGGTATTTCCCTGCTAAGAGACCACAATGCCTCTGTGGTGAGAGCGGACTGCGTTGTACACCAAATGTTTTATTATGATTTGGGATCATCTCGTGCATGATAATATTCTCTGGAGACACATAATAGGGTTTGTGGTTTTGACAGTCCTCCAAGACAATATGCCTCTTAGCTTCATGACAGATCTGCTTCTGGTCACTAAAATGAACGTCACGGTCTTCAGCAATTGAACTGAGCAGCAGGTTTGCAGCATTTTTGTGGTCATCCTTAAAGGTTTTACAGGGGGTTCCGTCATCAGAAGCGGGTGCTGGTTGGGTGGCTTCACTAAGGAGATCATCTGTGAGAGACTCAGTTGTGTCGTCCAACTCTTCTCGCCTCTGCGATATCTTTTTTATCCCGGGCCCGTTTTCCTCATCCACGCTGTTAACGGAAATATCTCCCATCGAGAGGCCGTCCGTATCGGCCAGTCCCTCGCCCCCGTCCTCGTCCATGTCCTCCGTCACATCAGTGGTGTCGATCATCTCCACCGCGTCCTCCGTGTCAGTGGTGAGTCGATCGCTGCTGGTCCAAAGTGTGTCTAAGGAGTCTATTTCCTCTGTGAGGGTCGTGTCAGTTAGTCTCCGTTCCTCGTCCATCTTCGGAAGCATCTCTTCTTCCTTATCTCTTGTGGTTCGATTGGGTGACAAGACTCCGTCTTGCTCAGAAGCCTTCTTATTTGGACCTCCCGCTCCATTGAGACCCCCATTAATATAGCCCTCTGGGAATCCGAAGAGGAGGGGTTCTCTTGAATGGAGCTTCGGGATAGGCTTGGGGGCAACAGAAGGTTTGGGACCCCTGGCTGTGGACATTAGCGTCACACGGGTTCGACAAAGAGGTGTTGGCTTTGGAGCGACACAGGGCTTGCTGCAGTCTGGAGCAACAACAGGAAAAGGAAACGGTAAGATGATGCGCCTTAAAATAGATTACAGCTCACTCGAGGGGTGTCCCTGAAACGTCAAATTGTAAAAGCGTGTGCGCATATTAATTACAATTCTTATCAAAGTTTCATGTCACCGTCAAGCTCGAAAGAGTATATTCGGTCTTTTCGGTATATTTTGAAAATGTTCCTACACCCTTTGGAGGAACAGTAATGGAAGGGATTTCCCTGAGTGGCTTCCTGCGATTGAAAGCCTCTTAAAGCAACTGCTCATGCATTTAGAAGGCGACCACTGTACTGTATCGCATGGACTCTATTAGACAGTGACAAAAGAGGCAATGTAAATGTGATAAATGTGTTTCATTTAGGAAACTTGACCACTCTAAGGGGAGAACACTAAGCATGGCTTTACAAATAATTTCCATTTAAAAAGAAAATTCAAGCATCTATACAAATAGTTCATTCATATTGTTACAAAGATAGCAATCAAGTGATACCAATGAGTTATTAAATACTGCGAAGCTCTCGTTTTACTTGAAAAAAAAAAAACAATGAAATACTTAAGAACTTAATACAGCAGTTGATGAATTTATAATTATGAGAACGTTAATTAAAGCTTTAGCTTACCTGTGCTCATTTTGACGGAGTGAACGTCTCCCACATGTTGTCCAAAAAAGCACCTTCACTCAATGTGAAATACGACTAGAGGAAGAAAATAAAGAGTTCAAATGTCGTTTTTAGTTTTAGGTGGGGGGCGTGGGGGACTCAGCATATGTTGGCTGCGTCTTCTTCATTGAAGAGACGCCGCTGCTCTCTTCACGTGCTCACGCACGCACTAACTTTGGGGGTGCGCGTGCGCGTCTGCGCATGCGTGCGTGTGCGCGCGCGCACGAATTGTGAGCACAACGACATTATTAAGCGCAGCAATTTAAAAAAAAAAGAGTCCATTTGACATCGACACAACATGATTGTAATAGTTATGTAATTAATTAATATCAAATTATAACCTTTTTTTTAGTATAGAAAACATGACATTTTACTTTGGTACTTTTTATAAACACACATTGATATACAAGTACGAGTTACATGTGTTATCATGTTATAGTCTTATTAATTCCAATTGCTGCATGTCTTTAAATGCAATAGCTAGCAATAATCGTGCAATATCATCCACAGTTATAATTTGTTGAAATGTTTTGGAATACTACCACATTATTCTCTTAAACATGCATGCGTTGTTTATTTTTGTGCCATACACACAAATGTCTGGAAAAATCATAGCATATAACAATCCGTATGTGGAAAACAATTCTCCATTTTTGCATCATGTGCTTCCCTAATCCGTTTCCACTTTCCCACAGAAATCTAGAGCGGCACACACCTGATAGTCAGATTACCAAACAATCATCTCCATAACAGGAAGCTGCTCTCCCTGTTTCCTGTACAAGCAAAACCTCACATCCTTACAGACATGACATTCACATGTAAACAGGCTGAAATGCAGTTGTGGATCACCGGCAGTGAAGTCAGGCACATTGTTTTTTCTTGTTTTTTTTTTTTTTTTTAAACATACATTATGTATTGTGGTTGAAACAAATGAAACCGTTCCCAATGGCTCCTTTACAAATTCGTAGTAGTAGTCACACATGAATCATCGGTAGTCGGCAAAAAGCCTGCAAATGCAATGATCCTTCATTGTGGCCTTAACAATGTCACTGGTGGGTTTATTGAGAGTCACAACGTGGCTCCACTTTTGACCCCAGTTGGGTGGCGTGATCATTGTTTTTTTTTTTTTTGTTTTACCAAGCCAATAAGTCTATCAGCATGTAATGACAGTCACTGCGTGAAACTCCTTTTCAACAGTTCCATTTTTTTTTACGCTGGTATGAGTCCACCCACCACCCCTCACGAGAACTTGAACCCCTTGATTGGCACCGGCGGTTATCCCTTGCATTGGGAAGTTGCTCGGCTTTACTCCTTTTTCTCTAGTATTTCTGAGCGATATTTGCATTTCTTCTCACCTCCTTTCGCCACAAACCCAAAGAAGAGGTGACGTTTTCATGCTCGGTTGTTTATGTATGTTGCTATTATATTCTAACAGAGTCAGAAGACGCCCCACTTGGCTGTGATCCCTTAAACAGAACCGTGAGAACGCCCTCTCCCTGAGAACAATTTTCGCTCCAGACGGACAGACGAACAGAGGAAGTACTTCCTGCTCTAGCTTGAACAAGTGCAAGCCCACCAGTGACGTTGACATCTTTTTTTTTTTTTTTTATTGTATGTAATACTGTATTACTAGCTCCACAAACCTCATTCAGTTTGGACACTGTCTGAATACTAGACTACACTTCACAATGATGATGAAAGAGTTGACATTTCCCCTTCAGTTTATGGAATCATCAACAAGGCCGGACACCCCCGCTGACCTAAAGAATATCCCATCCCCCTCATGGATACAAGAAATATTACATGTAAATATATAACTACCATTATAGTGTCAACAAGTTGACAAAGACAGGAGAGTGAGTTGAAGTTTCATGACTGCAATAAAATTTGGGCCATTTATAGTTTGCTGATTTATAAGACAATGAATTATTCTAGATACTCCAGAAATTGTGACATCCCTCACATTTTAGGTTTTTTTTAAACATTCGTCTAACGTATCATTGTTTGATGAATAATTCTAAATAAGATTAAGGTGGAAAAAGGTTTTGATTCATTCCTTTTTTAAGGGGGTGTGTAGACTTTTTAAATTTAACTGTAAGTTGCGCAAATTGCCGGGTCAGCACACAGCCTTAAAGAATAGATCTTAAGCTTTTTGATCATTTTAGTATTGTTTAAGAAACTAAGAATCAACATTGTTGGTTATGTGTTCAGTACAATAAAGTTTTCAGACATTCATTCTCACATTTGTTAAACATTAATCCTTACCATTAGGACGTAAGTTAATATAAATAAATACTATGAAAACAAAAGCTAAAAAAAGACTAAATAAAATTGTATTATACTTTAAAGTTACTTGAATGTACTGCTCTGGAAATTCTTAAAGGGGAAATCCAGTGGTTTGGATTAACAATGTATCCAATAGGTCCTGTAATATGTACTCTATCTTGACAATGTGATGTTAAATCCTCTCTCATTTAATTGTGTTTTGAGAAGATTTTTAATCGACAATTACGAATTTTCAGGGCTGCTGCCATTTTCGCGAGTCACATGACATACGTGGACGGATGTGACGTGTTACGTGCCATTCCAAACGCTCGATTAGATGGGACACTATTTATGCCCAGCTCTGATTTCTCGGATTTATCCTCATCTGATGAAGAAATACCAGTATCGGTTGATCGGGAAGGCGGAGGAATAATTCCGTAGGGATCTAAACCTGTGGCTATAAATAATGCCGCCGAGCGGCTGTAAATAATGTTGAATATTCGGATGGTTCTTCTGGCGGAACGACGCAGAGTCTGACGAGCTCGTTCAACCGTGAGCTCACGGCTCCGCCGCTCTGTATGGGAGTATTCCTCAGTCTTCCCGATCAACCGATACACTATTAAATGAGAGAGGATTTGACATCACATTGTCAAGATAGAGTGCATATTACATGACCTATTGGATACATTGTTCATGCAAACCACTGGAATTTCCCATTAATTAAGTCACTGTAAATGTAGTTTGAACAATTCATTCAGTGATTCTTTCCCAGACCACTAGGTGGCGTTATGTTTGATGTTTCCGTCATATATTATATTCGTTTATTTTGTCTAGGTTTACATTTTTCCAGATAATTTGAGTTTAACTTCAAATTAAAATTAACTTCAAATTGTTTCCACTTGGGAAGAGTTCTCCTTTAAACTTTTCTCAGTTTTTTTCTTTTCTTTTAGGAATAGCTCTCTGACAGAGACAAACAAAAGAGAGAATTGTCATCGTCGTAAAATTCAGTCATTCTTGTTACAGTTTTGTATTGGACGTTTATTCGATGGTGCAAGTGCACTTAAAGTGTTGCTAAGTGTGTGGAACGCGTCAAACAATCAGGGTAGCTTTCAGATGACCAGATAAAAGGTTTCGGGTCTCTCTCCGTGTCTCCTGTTTGAGTCGGGAGAGGAAGGAGCGCGTGTCCTCCTCTCAGCCGCTCGGAGGTGAAACAATAAGAGAGGCTTAAAAAAAGAACTCCATGTTGATATACTCCTTCCTGTCACTGTTTTGCTGTTTTTCACTCAAACCGGAGCTGGGAGGGTGGAAGTAGGAGTGGTTCGCGACCTGAAGAATAAAACGCCTGTGGTCTTACTTTCAGGGGGAGGAGGGACATATGATTAAACTAGATTTTATCATGTTTAGAAAGAAATTATTCATTATTGTAATTATTTATCCTTTGTGTATTTTCATTGAAGACTGTTCAAGGACTGCTTTAAATTGCAGAGTAAAGGCATGCGCCTCTTTTAAGCTTAGCTGGAGAGAAGGAAGCTCCACCCAAAAAAAAACACAGATGTACTGTCTAAGTACTGTATGGTGAATGTATGGTTGATGTTAACTTACAAAACCAATATGATCCTTAACAAGAAAACAGGAGTCTAAATTTAGTTGGCCTTCACAGAAAGAAAACACAGCTGGGAGGTTGTTGGGGCTCCGTCAGGTCATGTGTACAATGGCAAAGGAAAAGTATTTAAAAAAAAACAAAACCAAAAAGTCAGATTGACAGCATGACGTGCAAGAAAATACCCTTTGTTTTGTGGAAAAACCTGATGTGTAATCTGAGTAATTGTGTGTTTTTTTTTTCTAACAGCCACCAAGCAGTTACGTATGCACACACACCGCGGTCCATAAACAAAGCACACAACGTTAATATGGGAATTCATTCATTAGCTTTTGCTTTTGGCCAATTACTCATCATTTGAGTGACATTATCTAAGGAACGTGGCATTGCCATTAATCTCTTGTATACATGTTATAACAATATTTATCGAAATATAAACACATCACACAAGAACAACATTCTACTCGCTTGGGAAATGAATGGATACAGTATGAAAAAGTTCAGCCTCGATAGATACTCGTTGAAGATGTGTGAATTTTGAAGCTCTATCAGGGTTGTATAGTGAAGTGTGTTTCAAAGGTCGAGTTTGACAAAATGCCGTCAAACAGTTCTGTCCATAACAAATAGGAACGGACACTTTTAGAGGGAAGATGATTCTCGTAAGGACACAATGTGAAGCAAGCGGTCCCTTTGGGGCACCCAATCGATAACGGCCGTGTCAAAGTGGAGCATGCAAGGGTGACATCAGAACTGCAAAGAGGCAACATTTTCTGCTTTACAACACCTCAGTCCAATACTCCATCCATCTATCTGCTTTTTATAGCGGTTGTACTCATTAGGGTCACGACTCAGGAGGAGAAACTCACGTTTTTCTGCACATGGAACAGGACGACTGCACTGTATTAAGGAGAGGATGACCGCGGCCATGTATTGTGAGATTTTGGGGAATAACCTCTTTCCCTCAGTCAGTGCATTGAAGATGGGTCGTGGCTGAGTCTTTCAACATGACAATGACCCGATGCACACAGGCAGGAAAACCAAGGAGTGGCTCCGTAAGAAGCATATCAAGGTTCTGGCGTGGCCTAGCCAGTCTCCAGACCTAAACCCAATAGAAAATCTTTGGAGGGATCTGAAACTGTGATTCTCAGCGACAGCCCAGAAACCTGTCTGATCTAGAGAAGATCTGTGTGGAGGAGTGGGCCAAAATCCCCCCTGCAGTGTGTGCAAACCTGGTGAACAACTACAGGAAAACGTTTGACCTCTGTAATTGCAAACAAAGGCACAGCAGAAAAATATCCAAGCACGCCACAAACAAAAATGACAGAGAGAGAAGCGAAGAAAAGACATTGTGTGACACCAAGCTCAACAACTACGACTACTTCTCTCCAAGAACCTCCTGTTTGAAGTCTCGCGAGGTGCTAATGATCAATTCTTAGGTGTCATCTTGATCTCATTATATCAAAATGTGACCAGGATTAAGTATTAAATATATCAAACGTCGTTAAATCGGGAAATGTATTTGACCATTCAAGCGTCAAACAACCAAAGGAAATTTTGCTGCTCTACTCCTTGTTAGAGAACATCAATTTGTGCAAAGAGTATTGAAACATCAAAGAGATGGACACACATTCAAATGTGCCAATGCATCAAAAACACGCCATGTAGAGTCGCAAGCGATCATCAAAATCAAACTACAATTCATCACACTACCGCTCACCAACACCCAGCACCAGAACTCGGACACCACTTGGCGTAGGTGGCTGTTTAGGTCACAGTAAATTTCTGAAAGACAAACATTAAAACTCAAGGGAAATAAAACAAAAATACAAAGAGGTGACAGTTTGATGGTGGCTGAAAAGAAGTCTGGTGAGGTGGAGCCCCAGCACTATGATAGAAGTTCCCCGTCTCCCCATGTGTCCAAAAAGTGTGTAGTTTCAAGACCAGAACTGTGTGAGTAATTAGATTTATATAAAAGAAAAGACCCCCATAGGTCCGACGTGCGGAATCAGGCTTAATGTCAAAGAATACTTGGAGGACTCGTTGCTGCATCTGTTCACAGCTGGCAGCGAGCGAGCTGGGCACTTTCCGGCAAACATAACCACGCGTCACTTTAATTCCTTTTCTCAGCTCCCCTTTGCACACGAGTGCAATTGACAAGGCCGTTAGGAGCGTCCATGCGGTGTCAACGGCGGCCGGCTAATGTCTTGGAAGAGAAGGAAAAGGGGGCGTCCGGTGAACACATATGCCACACTTGGGACGTCACACATGGCCACATATGTCCTCTCAGATGGACGTGAAGCGTGCTGGGGCAGTTTGAACACTTTTTTTCCCCTCCAGTTACATCCATTCAAATTAGACTTTACACCCGACTAGACTTTAGACGTTACAAACTGGCATTTTTGAGGATCGGGCGATCGGTTTTAATGTGATAATTCACCGAAGCAATCAGCTCCAAGAAAAACATTTACTCCACGTCGACGTCGTGCACAGTATATCTGAATCCAAAAGCTAGTTCATTTTTCTATAGTAGTATTTATCTAATTTTTTCGTGTCTTTGAACAGCCAATAAACTTTTTTTTTTTTTTTAAACGATGTCGGCACGAGACAAAACGGCTGAGGGAGATGACACGTAACATGCCAAGAGGGGAGAAAAAAAAGTCTTTTAAATTTGACACACCGCAGAAGTGTTTTTTTAAAAGCCTGCCAAAATTGAATGAATAATAATAATTTTAAAAACACCACCATGCATGTAAAAAAAAAGGTTGCATTTCACATTATAATGTTTTAATTACACATTATAATGTGAATCGCTTTTCACATTATAATGTGAATTGTTTCACATTATTCCGTAGAAAATATTAAATAGATACATTTCGTATTGCTGCCACACCAAAAACAAAAAAAAAGTCGCATTTCACATTATAACGTAGATTGGTTTCACATTCTCACAAGACTGTGCACTGTGTGCAGCTGATCCATATTGGCCTAGCTGCTAGTAGCAGTTAGCGCTTTGAAGTGGAACTTTCTAACTTTCCATCAGCAGGCTGTATGAGGGTCACCGCAACAGATACACTAACTCAAATACTGCAATGCAAAACAGTTCAGAGAAGATGCAATTTTGGTATGCAGTCATATCATGGTTGCTAACAGCATGATCTCCTGGTGCTAGACTGAGTCATAAGCAATTCCGATGAATCATCAACGGCGGTTGTTACTTTTGTAGTGAGGGAGGGCCGAGTCATGCTTGTCCATGGCGGTGATGTCAGACCCCATTTTAGCCCCACTCCAAAAATATAAAACCTGAGATGGTGGAAAAGAGTTTTAAGTAATCTCAATAATTCGGTACTAAATTTGGATCAGTCTTTAAACATTTAATGTATTGATTATAATAATTCAAACGTCCATGTTAAGATGGGGAAATGGCAGTGAATAACAAAACGTAACGTAAATGAATGTGCAACTGTGTCACCTTTAATTTGACTATTTTACTTGGAAAAACTCTCACACTTATAAGAATGTAAAAACATCACCAATACAGTTTTCATCAAGTTTTCAAAATTTTACCTCAGAACGGTTTGATTTACTTCCCACCATTTCTTACTGAACTAAATGACGACTGTTTTATTAATGGACTTCAAATGTACTGAGAATGAAATCATTATAGAGTAGCTTTTACATTTTTAGAATTATTATCATGGTTCCAAATTTGGTTGACAATTTGCACAAACAGATTTGTTGAATTTTTTTTTTTTTTCATACATAATTCCAGGCAGCACAGGGGATCAGGTGGTAAAGCGTTGGCCTCACAATTCTGAGGTCTCGGGTTCGATCCCGGACCCCCCTGTGTGGAGTTTGCATGTTCTCCCCGTGCCTGTGTGGGTTTTCTCCGGGCACTCAGGTTTCCTCCCACATCCCAAAAAAAAACATGCAACATTAGTTGGACACTCTAAATTGCCTGTAGGTGTGATTGTGACTGCGGCTGTTTGTCGCAATGTGCCCTGCGATTGGCTAGCAACCAGTTCAGGGTGTACCCCGCCTCCTGCCCGTTGACAGCTGGAATAGGCTCCAGCGCTCCCCGCGACCTTTGTGAGGATAAGTGGCAAAGAAAATGGATGGATGGACATAATTCCAGTGAATGAAGAGCCTTGATGAATCCATTTTCCACTTTAGCTTTTGTGCTTCTTGACAGCAATTGAGTTCAATAACCCATAAGACATGATCTACAAATGGTCATAAACTGATATTTGGTAATGTGGAGCAATCATAAAAAGGTGTCCCAGCAAACGTTAAATTTCACTATGGGACAATAACGCACACGCCTCATCACACAGTACCTGTTAAAAATATGTTGTTCCGCTGATTTTAAGGACACTTGGGTCATGGTTCACACTCAAACAAGGCCCTCAACGGTGTGGAGTTTTTAATTAAGCCTTGGGGCACTTTTACAACGCTGCACTTTAATGGCCCGACCAGGAAGTGAACTTAACTGGAGGGAAATTGGAAATCAAAGCCATAAATTGTTAACCTTGGCGAGGTTACCTGAGCAACACGGACAAGTGCGTCAACGCGGAGAACAAATGCAATTTTACAAAGCAGCCAATCGAAAAGAAAAAAAAAAAAAATACATGATGAGCTTTTTGGATCAATTTAGGATTCCGTTTCGAATTGCACGCCATGAACATAAAAACAAGTGGAGGGTATACTGAAAGCGCTATTAGGGATAATAGGTCATTAAGACTCAACTGGTTAAATCAAGCATATTGAGGCAACAAACATTTACAAAAGCGCCCCGGGATATTCGGAGAGGGTCTCTTAAAGGAAGCAAATACTTTTGAAAACAGGTTCCACCATGTTTGGAAGGACTCAACAGTTATGCGCAGTTTTCAAGATACTTCAATCAAGTCACACGCCTCAAAAAGTCGTACAATTTGGGGTTCGCCGAGACTTTCTGGAAAATTGTAGCTGCCGGAGGTTTTTGTCATGCGCTATGGTCTCTTTTTTTTTTTTTTTTTGGGGGGGGGGGATGTGGCGTTTGCATCAAGCATACCTTGCCCAATCTAGCCTAAAATTTCAACTTTAGTTTTATTGTCCCATGAGAATGACAGTGTGTGAGAAAATATGTGGTTGTTAGGTTACTCACCCTCACTAGATTCCACAACATTTAATAGTCGTCAGAACAGAGTCAGGAGGGACGGTCCCCACTCCCCTGCTGCTTCTAAAACATGATTAAATTAACACTAAAAATAATCACGCACAAATACCAGTGGACATTGCTTCTCGGGAGGCTTCTATATGCCGAGTCATTTTTATCCCCATTATGAAAACAGCAGGAGGTCTTAATTAGACTGAAGTGACACCCGACATCATTTCTCAGTGTGGTGGATCAATGAGAGGCAGGACGGGAAGAGAATCTCTCACTATGACCCCCCCCCCCCCCACCCCCACCCCTACTTAAAATCATTAAATGCACTAGTGTGGCCAGTCACCTGTCCGCCTTTCCAGCGTATGGCAGATGTCCACCTCCGTATCACTTCGTTTATGAGGCAGTGCAGTCTTTATTTCCTATTGGACGAACAGAATTTTCCCATGTCTGACAAACTCAGACATCACTGTGTGTAATACGTGGTCATTTTTTTGCATTATTACCTCCTGCCCGATGACAGCTGGGATAGGCCCCAGCACTACCGCGACCCTCGTGAGGATAAGCGGCTCAGAAAATTGATGGATAGGTGGAAAATATCAAATTTGGGGGGTTAACGATGGAAACTCCAAATGCATCTCATGATGATTTCGACTATACAAGTGTCGTATCCTACAGTTCAATTCCAAGTACTGTAAATGCCCCTGTTTGAAGTTTTGTAATCAACTTTTTGATAGCAGCAGCATCTAGTGGCTGTCACGTTAATGGTCACGCACTCACTGGCCTCATCAGAACCGCAACCCACACATCCATATTTTCAAAGACTTGCAGTCATTGGGGTCGTGGGTGCGGTGGAACCAATCCTAGCCGACTCCAGACGAGGTGTGCCCAGGATCGGTCGCAAGTCAATTGCAGGGCACGTCGACAAAACTAACATCGACGAGTACTGACAATAGACCTTTCCGACCTGTCAATTACTCATACAATAATAGCCAATCAGAGGGCCGCATTGTCTTAACCCCTGGCTTGACGCGCCCCTCTCGCCACATTGTCCCACAAGCAATGCTGGTTGTCAGTAGCGAGCACTTGGAAAAGTTAATGTTATGAAGAAAATGGTCCTCAGATGCGCTTGGGAACGTGCAATTCTGATGAAAGATATCCTGCTCGGTCACAAGGGGCCGGGTTGATTCATTTTCCAAAGCCTAAAACACAATTGACGAAGTGGCTACGATGGATTAAGGCTCTTGGAAGGACCGCACGTATAATTAAATGTGGACAACATCAACAAACGTGAGGCTGTATGTTCGAAGGTAAGTGAGGGAGAAGTACCTTCTCTGAGTTCGATTTCATTATTATCAGTGCTTTATACATTGCAGGAGAACAACTTTCACTTTGTTAGTGTATCGCTGGCCTGCTGAATGAAGTGTGTCATGTTTTATGCCAAAGAGTCGGGTTAGTGATATTAAATGCGTGATGGCATGCAAGAGAAACGTCCGTTTGCCCTTTTGTATCTCATCGGACTTTTAAGACAGAGCACTGGGTTCCATTGCGAGCCAAGTCAAATGAATACACCCACTCACTTATAAAGACGACAATGATATTACTCGTGATCTTTCCAAGTAAAAAGTACTCACCCTGCTTTACATGGGCAGTACGATAACACAATTTTATCCTGTTGGATTTCAATATGAAGTTTGCGAGGCGTCAAACTTTTTTGCATCGATCGCCAACATTTTGTTGTAACTCTGCCATTGCGTCCTGCTCCGTCCAACATCTTAATTCCGTGTACATATCCTTGCATAAAATAGTTGAGACCTCTCTGTAGAACTCTCTTGGACATGTCTGACGCATTTGGCAAAAAACATACCCCAATATTATCTGGAATACACAATAGAGAATTGACTTCAAACATGTTCCGTTCAATTGCCATTGTGTAAGTTTGTGGGACATGACTAAGGGGGCGGGGCTTAAGATCACCATCGGAAAGGTCCACTTAAGACACGTCAATGAACCTAAAATGCACGTTTTTTTGGTTTCAGTATGAGAGGAAGCCAGAGTAGCCGTTGAAAGCGTGGGGAAAACGTGCAAATTTTAGGACTCAAACCCTAAATCCCAGAAAACCACACTTGATCTTCGTCAAAACAAAAACCTTGCTTTTACAAAGACGGGAAAGCCAAATTCCAATTGAGTTCCCGTAATTTCCGGCTTACGGAGGGCACCTGGTTATAAGTCTCGCCCAGTACATTTGTAAAGGAAATACCATTTGGTACAGACATACGCCGCAGCTGTGTAAAAGCTGCAAGTGCCCACATTGAAACAAGAAATCAGTACACAGGGAGTTTAACGCTAGCGCCGCCGCATAAACGCTCACGCTAAGGCCGGTTAAAAAAATAAAACATACTGGTAAAAATCACTGAGACACGGCAGTAACACGCCAGTAAAAGTCACTTCCTCGGCACATATATTCCATCAGTCTCACTCCCATCGTTTCCGCTCAAGTGCCCCCTTGCGGTCGTTAGAAAAAAATGCACAAATTAGCCACATCACCGCATAAACCCCACGGTGGAAAGCGTATGAAAAAAGTCGTGGCTTGTAGGCCGGAAATTATGGTAAATGTTCACTGTGAACTGCAATTATAATTTACCGTGATGTGCAATTATTCTCTTCTATTATTTGTCTGTAAATACACAGATCTTGTATTTGATCTTACAGTGTACTGTATTTGAGGTTTTCCTCTGTTTGTGTTTTCCCAAATGAACCAAATCACAGTAATGTTAAATCAGTCTATTTATTAAATAATTAAACCACAGAGGTGACATATTTCTGAGGGGGGAAATGTGACAAATATCATTGACGGCGATACAGTTGCTTCCCAATGTGTGTGTTATAGTTTCCTATATTTACTTTTTTTTTTTTTTTTATATCCCTTTTCCTACACAAAGGTATCAGGTGGCGTTCCTGTAGAAGGCCAGCATGTCGTCCAGACTTTGGGAAGGCCCCTGAGGTGGCTCCTGAGCCTGGTCAGGCTCACTTGGTTGAGGAGTTGCCTCAGGCGGGCTGGGCTCTGTGGCTTTGGGTGGCGCGTGGGGCTGGTCGGGCACAGCGGGTTGGAGGGGCACCCGGGGCTGGAACTGGCTCAGCACTGGTGGCGGACACTGAGGGGGATACTGGTTTTGGTAGCGGAGGGGGGACTGGGGAAATGGGTAAGGTGGGTGGAGAAACTGTGGAGGAGCAAATGGGGGGTAAAAAGGAGGAAGTGAGTATTGGAGGTTGGCGGGGGGAGCTGGAGGGCGACATGGCGGCGGAGGCTGTGGCTGGGTTGGGGGATTTTGTGGTGGCGGAGGATGTGAGGGGGCAGCTGCGGGGGGTGGGCGTGGATCCTCATCTTGGCTTTCAGTGCTCCCACCTGGGACTTGTGTCCTCATGAAGGACATTGGGACATTTTTCTTCTCTGGTATTTGAGTCTTTGCAAGTCTTGGTCGCTTCTGGTCGGTAAAATACGTGGCGGGAGGTGCAAACTCAGAATCTCGCTCTGACTGGCGCCGGCTTTTCCACTCACTAAACATGAATTCTTGAATACAAGAAGAAAAAAAACAAATGTTGGAATAACGTGAATTGAAATGTCAGGAGAAAAATCCCTAATAACTTTTATATGAATGTTTCCGATGGTAATTTTGTTTCCAAACCAGCAGAAGGGACTCGAGTTTTGTTGATCTTAAGTAAATACATGGGCCTTAACCACAGAGGAAAAAAATGATGCATTTCAGCAATTAGTTAACGTGCAAAAGTTTTTGTTTTGTTTTTTTCTTTTGGAAAACTGTCTTGACTGTTTGCGTGTCAAGGGGAAAACTGAAACATAACTGGTTTATGTAATTTGAAATAAGTAACATTTAAACATTATTTGTAAAACATATCAAATAATGTCATCGCCATACCTGTGCATAAATTCATTTTGAGCAATGATGCAAACTCAACTAACAAACACAGATGATTAAAGAAAATCTATTCGTTGATGTTTCTCTTGTGCCGACAACAATACACAATTAAGTTAGCTGAGGTGATTGTTATTGTGCGTGTACGTAGATCTTTTTATCAAAGTATTTTGTTCAGAACCATAACTTGGCTTGCATGACTCCTTTACAGTTTTATTGTTCATAATGATCTAATTTCAGAGGCACCTAAACACCACTTGATGGCTTGTGACAGCTCGCGGTGATTTTCCTTCGATGCTGTAACGCAACGAGCGATATCCGCAAATGTACCTTTGCCTCGGTCCCACTCTCGGACGTGAGGGACTCCAGGTTTGGTGTCCCTTCTTTCCTGGATCTCCACTTCCACCTTCTTCACCGTGCTGACCTCTGGTGGATCCCTGATTTGAGGCGAGGGCTCCGCCACGTCCTCATCTACAAATTCACCATAATCATACACGCGGATGTTTCACCAAATGAAACCACTACATGGGGATTTGACATTGTGGTGGATTGTTACCTTCATTTTCCTCTGCAAGCTGCTCTTCCTCTACAATGACACCCTTGGCCTTCAGCTTCCTCTGCTTGATTTTGGTCAGCCTCGCCTGCAGCATGGCCTTCTTCTTCTCTTTCAGTCGCTCTCGCTTGCTCCGCTGGTCGGTCGTCTGAAAAAAGGCACGTCATGTTTTTCAGAGGAGGGAACATTGGAGGGTTTTTTTGTTAAGTCAACAGGCATTTGACAGGCACCGGGGTGGGCAATTCATATTTTTAATATAAAAATGTAATTTAAAAAATTTGCACTGTAATGTATGCCGATCTAAAGAGGGCAAATGTATGACTAAGACAACGCATTCATAATTGAGGCGTTTATAACATCACAAGATAACTATTTTGTATTACATGCTCCGTTGCTTCCTTTCTCATTTTTGGACATAGTATCAATCTCATATTAATAGATGGCAAGTCAGTTCTCGTGCGTTTGTAATAATGCCTTCCATGACACATGCTACCAGCCAGTTTTGGGAAAAATAATTACAGACACTGCGTGGGGAGCTTAACATTTTTTTTTTCCGGTGGGGAAGAAGAAGGAAACTTTGAGGTGCAGCCTTTTTTTTTTTTTTTTAAGTGTATGACACATTCGCATTGAGCCATATTAGAGCAGATGGTGCCATTTAAAGAAATATGGTGTACTGTATTTGCCTTTTTATTCATTTCATCTGCGTTGCAGATAGTTGGGAACAAGGAATGATCCCATTCTGAGCTTCCAACTTAATTTTTTTTTTACCTCAAAAACATACGGAAGCATATTGCTGCCACACCCAAAAATAAATAAATATTTAAAAAAATAAAAATCGCTATCATGTGATACGTTTCACGTTACAATGTGGATTTTTCATGTTATAACATGATATGTTTCACATTACAATGTGGTTAATAACACATTATAATGTTAATCATTTCATGTTATAATGTGAAGTTTCATATTATAACGTAATATATTTCATGTTATAGTGTGAAACTTTCATGTGATATGCTCTACGTTATAACATGATTCGTTTCATGTTATAATGTAGAAAATAATACATTTCACCCCTCTTCACCCTGCACCCCAAAAGGCAATTACACGGGGTTCTCCTACATGTTCTACTACATAACTACATGTTCTTGCTCCATGCGTAAGAGGCAATCTTCGGGTACACCACGACTCGGGAAAAAGCTCACCAAATGCATGTTTTATGCAACACTCAATGAGAGTCCAATTCGAGCTGTGTATCTTCCTGTATGCCACTTTGGCAGAATGCGAGTGACCACAGGGTCGCAACAAGTTGACGCCAACTTTTCAGGTTATAACTTATTAGGTTTTACCGTGATGTTTCACGTTATAACGTGATAAATTACATGTTATAACGTGGTTTATTTCACGTTTTATCATGAAATGTTTCATGTTATAATGTGAAATTAATTGTGTCATAACATGACATGATTCGCGTTATAACGTGTAAATAATCACATAATGTGAAACCAAGTTACAACTTGATCGGGATCGTTTCGGGTTTTTTTGGTGCGGCAGCAATACGCTTCTGTAAAAACACATGAAAAGAACAAACCTTTATGACAGTAAAACACTGAGATAGAAATACATTGGGGGGAAAAAATATTGCGGTGGGACACAAGGAAGCAAAGCTTATAATGTATTATAGAACACACCTTTAGAAAAAAAAAAATATAAAAAATTTTAAATATAGCCCATTTTACAGTGGAAGAATTGCTAGTTCACACAGAAAAAAAATGGAATTACATATGCCTCATACAATCCATATCAAAACATATACCATAAAATTGACACACAATACAACCACGTATTACACAAACAAAAAAACGCAGTATTAGAAAATGGGTATATTTGTAATGAGAAATTAAGAAAAAATTAATGAAAATTAAAAAAAAAGGATCAAATAATCAAACAAATATTACAGTACTCTTAATAGGCTCCACAACACCTGCAATCTTTGTGAGGATGGATGGATGGATGAAATTTTGGAAAAACATTTATTGTAGAAGACTTAAGGGACCGATTTATTAGTTTATGATTTCATTTAACTTCATAAGACATGCTGCTGAGGCTGAGAGCTGGAGCTCGCTGCACTTTTTGTTAGAATTTTAAAACGAGTCTCTTCTCTAAGAATTCATAACAAAAAAAATAATGTTGCAAATTTGGGAAGCAGTTTAATAAAAAGCATGACAAAGGGCATTTAAATGAAGTTAGATGTTAGGTGTTTGTATTTCTCAACATTTCAATACTGATATTTTTTCCTTTTACAGGAAATGAGTATCAGATATCAAATATTGGTTATTGGCCTAGTTGACAACTAATCAATATACGACTTGTATAAAAAAACATAAAATCGGTCTCTTTCTAGAATGTATTATTAATCACTGGAGCGCTTTCTTTTAGTGAGCAGCAGAAATATCAAAAATTGACCTTATATATGTAAGAGGAGGTGCATAATATCCTCTGAAATCCAAAGGAGAAATTACCAAGTTTTTTGTTTTTTAACATTACACATTTATACATTAGTATTAAAATGCACATATCCACAACGGACAGCTCACCTGATCCCTGAGCATGTCCAGAGTTTCCCTCTGCTTTCTGCGGTTCTCCTCGTCGTGAGAGAAAGCAAAGTAGCCAACGCCAAGTTCTCGAGCCTCTGCACGATGAGACAAAAGCACCGACGTGAAGGCAAAGACTTGCACCCGCCGCAGCAGACGAGTCAGAACAAGAACTAACCCTGAGCCCTGATGTTCTCGTAGTGGACAGGTCCAACGGGCTTCTTCATGGCTTCCTCTTCTTCTCGTTCCCACTCTCGTCTTTGCAGCTCTCTGCGCATGTCCTCTGACAGCAAGTCGGCAGAGACTTTTCTACACGCAGCAAACACATGCTCGGCTCACCAGTCACTGTCTATTAAAATATTTGACTTATTTCATTTACCCATTTCCATTGAAGTCGCGGTCCATTTTCATAAAATCTGGCAAGTCTTTCTTCATACACCTTCGAGATCGTCCCAAAGCATCTACAAAGTCCACCCTTCATGAAAATAAAATAGAACATTTAGTTGTGAAGATTTACCCGATCAACACACGAATAACGGAAGCAAATATATGGTCAAAATCATATAAATGACTCACCATTCTTCATCTGGGTGCTGAGGAGGGGGAACAGGCGACAACCTGCCTGTTTCCTCCTCGTCACTGACAGTGTCCTTCTGTACGTGTCCCCCTCTTCTGTTGTCAATAATCTTCTGCGCAAAGTCCACTAGATACAATCCCTCAGTTTCTTCATCTAGCAGCAAGTTAGATATAGTTTTCAACATAGCATCATTATAAACCAAATATGGGTTGTGTGTCATTCGTAATCAACCTGGAAAGCTTCCTTTTGTCATCTGTTCGTAAAGTTTGGCTTTCTCCTCCAGCTTTCTCCTGATAAGACACATAATGGTGCATAAATGATGGATGGTTTCAGTACTGGATCAGGACTCGAGCACTGGCAACTTACTTTGCATTATCCAAGCTTGTCTGCTCCTCGGCCAGCTGCTCCGCATCTTTCTCAGCTCTTGCCGCAACTCCAGAGTTTTGCTTCACCCAGACATTTGGTTTCTAGACGAGGAATACGACGGCAACATGTCTATACGAACCGTTTAGACATGGCAAAGTTAAAAATCGCTTAAAACCAACCTTGACTTTGGGTTTTGGTTTGTGTTCAGTGCTAGAACTTTCTTGTCCAAGTCGCTGCTGTTTAAATTGTTCCTGCTTTCTGTACAGCTCAGCTTTAAGGTCCACCAGCTATGAGGAACGATACGTGTTCAAAAATTAAATGAAGACATTCTGAAGCTACTTTGAGGAACGCAATTCAATGTTACTGGACTAGCATGTTCGCTAACATGAGTTGGGTTTCTCGCGGCGTTAATCGTCGTTAGATAGGATGCATGATAAAAGCTCAACTTACCGAAGAGGCAGTCACGTCAAATGGTTTCTTGTGTTTATCCATTGTAAAATCTCTCCGCCATCAAATTTGGAGAGATTTGTTGTAACTAGTGTATGAAATCCTCCTTGTGATATTCTTCTACGGTTGTGTTAGCTGGTAAATGTTATAATAGCGCCAACTAGTGGCCATAATGATCGACTGCCCCCAACATTTTCGCAACAGACGTCATTGATTACAAACGGATTGTCGTTCATAAATGTATGCAAGCGTATTGCTGCTACACCCAAAAGAAAAGAAAAGAAAAAAAAAGCATAAAAGTTGCAAATTGTATATGGTAAAAAAAAAAAAAAAAACGTATTCATTCTGTATTTTATTTAGAATTATAAATTCTGACTAAATGTAGAATTATATTCAGTAGTATTTCTGTATTTTATTTTATTACATTTTAGTAATATCCCTCCATCCATTTTCCAAGCCGCTTATCCTCAAAAGGTGGCATACACCTTTAACTGGTTGCCAGTCATAATATTTTTATCCCTCTTAGAAGCTGTCACCTTAGCATTGTGGAGGGGTTTGTGTGTCCAGAGTAGAGCTGATGCTCCTCCGGATTGAGAAGCCAGATAAGGTGGCTGGGGCATCTGATTCCGATGCCTCTCTGGTGAGGTGTTCCAGGTACGTCCCACCGGGAGGAGACCCCGGGGATGACCCAGGACACGTTGGATTACGTCTCTCGGATGGCCGGGGAACGCCTCGGCATCCACCTGGCGGAGCTGGATGATGACAATTTGGGAGAGGGAAATCTGCGACCCGACCTCAGATAAGCAGTAATGGATGGATGGATGGAGTTTTATAATATATAACAATCAAACAAACAAAAACCTTTCATAATTTACATCAATTTGTCATTTACTGTTTGAAACGATATTTAAAAAAAAACATTTTAATTGATCGATTTAATGGGAAAAAAGAGCTCAACAGCAGTAATGAGTTGCATGCGGGGCATCCTTGTTTACCCACCTTGCATTAGAACATTGATTTCCAACCTTTATAGAGCCAAGGCACATATTTTACGATTGAAAAATCCCACGGCACGCCAACAAAAGTAAATGTCACCAAAAATGGATCAATTATTTACTGTATTTACTTCCTGCCATCTAAAGAGGATTTTTTTTTGTTCTGTCATTGTGCCTCACTGGCATAAATAGATGAATATACATTTTTTCTTGGAATGAATGTTTTTTTTTAGCAATTACATAAAATTGGATAACTTCCCACGGCACACTAATGTACCCCGGCACACTGTTTGGATATAACTGCATTAGAATACTAACACTTGTAACATTCATTTAATCTAATTTGTTTTGAATCTCTGTGGCACATTCCTTTCAATACCAGTAACACACAGAAAAAAAAAAAGATTACGCCACACTTTGAAAGAAACATGCAAAAAGGTTTAACTTGCAGAGAAAAATTGCAAAACCTACCAAATGTACTGGGCACATTTGTGGCATCCCGAAAATGTGCTCCAACCTACATGTTGGAATTGTATCAGAAGTATTTACAAATTGATAACAGAGCACTCCTGTTTTCAGTGAGTTAGACCCATCAATGTCACTTCAAGACCTTGCCTGTTCAAAATCTAAAGCACTCAAGCTGAACTTATAAGTGGAAATGTGCTTGTCCCTCGGAGGTTCATTCCTGAAATAACTAACGTGTCTTAAACGTGTTTTGCTTGTATGCTTGATTTTAATGTAATGCTGCTTTCATGTCAGCAATGCTACATCAAAAACAAAAATGGAGAAGTACTGTATTAAATGTATTTGGCATGCTGTCAAACCAAACCAAACCAAACCAGATAAAACATGTTAAACCAAGTAAAACCAGCACAATGTAAGATGATAATTGGTTATAATGCAACAGCACAACTGACACTCAAATCCAAACATATAAAACTACTGTACTTATAACGTAAAGTAAGGAGCCACAAACAAATCAGCTCCAAGCAAGATAATTTTTCTAACATTCACCACTATTCTCTCTAGCACTCAGATGCCGTAAAGTTGAGTGGTGTTGTTTCGGATGGTGGTGAGCACGGTGGCCATGTCCACCCCCTTAAGCAAACTCAGCTCCTGCAGAGTGTGGATGCCCAGTCCTGGATGAGAAAACCTGCACAGATCTTTGTTCACCTGTTAGAACGCGACAAATATAAGAATTATGTTGCACAGTAGCTATCGTCCACGTTTAGTGTGCTAGGAGAAAACCACTTGTGAATCAAATATAAAACAATTCCCTTCACCTTTTAATGTGTATAAAATAAAGGTGACAGCAAACTCAAGTAATACGACTATATAAATGTTGATCATGCTACAGTACCACTAAGCATGAAGTACTATACTGTACCTCATTTGTAAAAGTGTAGCTAAAGTAAAACAAGAGAACTCGTGTGGTGAGACGTGGGAGCGAATCAGAATCAGAACAGATTTTCTTCAATGCGGTAAAATTCAGTTTTTACTTCATTTTGTTTTTCTTTTGTATTGTGTTATACAATAAGGTATTCTCATCAAAAACATCTCTAATACTGATGTTATAAACCACAATGCAGCCCACCTAATTCAACAAACAGAAGAACAGAAGAAGCCCCTCAATAATTGATATTTAGCAATGTTGATAATACTCAGTTTGTTATTAAACACATGAAAGCAAACGTTTACACTTTAAGGCATACAAGATACACATACCATTCTTGGCAGGAAATACGGTGCGTCTGTCTCCAACACAATGCGGTCCAGAGGAATTTTGCGGACAGCGTCTCGGGCCTCCGTTGCACTGTTATAGGTGATCAAGGCTGTGAAGCCCACATACAGGTTGGGGAACTCTTCCAGGAAAGGCCTGATCACCGGGTAGCTTTTTGTTAAGCAGTGCCTACAATCCAACATAGAAGCACAAAAGAAACAAACAAAAAAAAAATGGCAAAATTGTCCAGGAAATGGATTGTTGCAAAAAAGATGGGTGAGATTAGGTACAAACTCCAAATATTAGGAGGCTGTTTACATCCATCCAGCGCAATCACAGTGTGCTGCGGGTCTTGTATTCTAACTTCCATCCACCAATCGTTTTTTCATACCGCTTATCCTCACTTGGAGGTGCTGAAACCTAAAGTCCCAGGTATTTTGGGGCGAAAGGCATGGTACATGGCAATAATGTGAATTACACACAGGCAAGGCCGGATTGGAACCAAAATTAATTTCAAATTAAATTTTTTAAAAATCATGTGTCAACTTTTCATTGCATTTTTTTAATAAAATGAGGTTATTTTTTAATGAGACATTTTTTCTCCATTTTTTTTAATACTTAAAAATAGTGTAATAGCTTTCAACATTTTCTCATCACTTTTTGATGCGGGCAATGTATTTCACTGATTATGAGAATATGCAACAAGCCAATAATAAATAACAATAAAAAAAATGTGTAGCATGCTAACTGTGGCCCCCACTTTGGACAAATCAGGTAGTAAAATGTCAAGAGCCAGAAAGACCAAGTCAATACAAACCTGTGAATTTTGTAATCTCTGGGGACGCACTTCTTCAAAATTGTCATCAGGTCATCATCTGCATCCCTGCAGTGGATGACCAGAGGCTTGTTCATGGCCACAGCCCACTGCAGCTGCCGCTCAAACACCTGCACATCGAGAGGAGGAGCTATTCCGACTTTATTCAATTCAATTCCGATTAAGAATATGTCATTCTGACCCTTACCTCTTTTTGCTTGCGGGTACACGTGGAGTTTTTGTGGGAGTAGTCCAAACCCATCTCGCCAAAGGCCACGGCTTTTGGATGCCCCATGGCTTTCAGTATGCTCCGCTCATTGACACTGGAGTACTCGTGAGCAAAGTGTGGGTGGCACCCAAAAGCCCCCCAGACCATATCTTCATCTAGGAGACGCTCCCACAGGGCTTCCTTGGACATGAGCCGTGGGTTGCAGAAATCCGCAATACAGCCTTGAAACTCAGACGGAAAGCTGCTGCGGTAGAGACTTCGGAAGCGGCCAAAGGAGCCACGGAAGCGCAGTTTTCCGTACAGCATGTCAAGATGGCAGTGTGTGTCTATAAAGCCACAGGCGCTGTGGGGATAACTTGACCAAGGGTGTTGAGGCTCCCCCAAGGACAGTCTCGTATTAGGTGGCCTGTCATGTTGAAATGAGTAGCGCGGGGAATGGACGGAAGAGCCAGCATACGACTGTCTGCATGTGGCTGGGGGGGTGCTCTGGCTACTCTTCGAATATAGCGGCAGAGAGAAGGGGTCTGCCGAATCCACAATGCTTGAAAAGTCCAAGGCATTGCGGTTTATGGTCTTGAGATCCAGGCTGGCCGCTGCTGAAGGACTTCTGGCTTCTTGCTGCTTGTTTGAGAAAACAAATGATCTCTGTGACATGGGGAAAGAACGCAATGCCTTCAAGTCTGCACTGCATTCAGTTGGGGATGAGGAGGGAGATGTGGCACCGAAGCGATTATTCAATGGCAGGCTCAGACATTTCCAGCCGTCAGAGGACTCATCCTGAGAAGTTCCACAGCAAGACAAGGAATGTGGAATATAGTCAAGAGGAAGTGATGAGGATTCAATGTCCCGAGTTTGAGCTTCAGCTTCTGAAATAGAAGCTTTTTCTTGGGAATAATGATGACCTACAACAATTTCATCCAGCACAACACCCTGAAAGACAACAACATTGACACTGGATCACTTGAACAAATATACGCAGTTTGATTGTAAATCACATCAGCAAGACCAGGTGACCATGCAGTTTTGAATTCAAAATGGTACTGTAATACTGAAATCACAGAACCCATGAAGTACCTTAAGTTATTCAACCATCCATTCATCCATCCATCCATCCATCCATCCATTTTCTTCACCGCTTATTCTCACGAGGGTCGCGGGGAGTGGCGGAGCCTATCCCAGCTGTCAAGGGGCAGGAGGCGGGGTACACCCTGAACTGGTTTCCAGCCAATCGCAGGCCACATTGAGACAAACAGTCGCACTCACAATCACACTTAAGGGCAATTTAGAGTGTCCAATTAATGTTGCATGTTTTTGGGATGTGGGAGGAAACTGGAGTGCCCGGAGGAAACCCACGCAGGTACAGGGAGAACCTGCAAACTCCACCCGGGTCTTCAGAACCATGAGGCCAACGCTTGACCAGCTGATCCACCGTGCCGTCTATTCAACCATCCATTCATTCAATTTCTGTCCTGCTTCCTCACTAAGGTATTAGGAACTGGAGCCTTGCAGGGCTTATACGACAAACCATTCACAATTTGGAGTCTCCGAACAATCTAGTTTTTCAAATGTGGGAGGCAGCCGTGTTCTGCCAATCTGGAAATTGACAAACATTTGTGTGGGAAAAAAATTGATATCTTATTTTAAAATATAAAGACAGACCATTAGTTTTTTCTTGGCAAATACCGATTATTAGTAGTCAAAGGGGTTGATAACCGATGGAGCCGATATTACTTTGCAGTAAAAAGGACAATATTGGTTTCCATGTTTGATGCCCCGACTGACTTCAGCATATGGGCCTGTGGAGTTAAGAAGCCCTTGCGTTCCCTTCCTGCAGTGGCAGAGCTGTCCTTGAGCAACCAATTTTCGCAAATGCTCCCAAAGCACGACATCGCTGCCCAATGCACCACCCTGCGTTGTTAATTGTTTTGTATAATGGAGCCCCTTTTACATTGCCAATGAAAGACTGAATTTTAAAATTTTTGTCACCATTATTTAATAAACATCAAAGAAATAAGACAAAAAGTTACCAGCCCTTCTTTTCATTCTGTAACACCCCCTATACATAAGAGTGCCGCGGAAATAAGGTGGAAAAAAACCTTCCCTGTGAACCTGAACAGGATAATCAATATACAGTATGAAATGAATGGGTGGATGGAAATTTGTACAAACTTTTTAAAAGTAAGCTTTCGATCCATTACTCCGAAAGGGGACTCAAGGTATCCGTCTTTTATGATAAGCACTGTACAAGACAAAAAGAATCCATTTTTATTGATTCATTATGACTTACCCCTTCACCCACGTGAGACCCCGCAGAATCATTTTGGCCAACTGAAACCGCAACAGCACAACAAGTTGAGATCTGCTCCTCACTGACATCACACTTTTTTCCCAACTGTGGTGACCAGCAGCTGTTGGGTGTGAGCGAAGTCTGACTGTGTTCTTCAGATTTGATGTAAGGGCTTGCAGGGCTCAAAGACAGGCAGTTGGCGCCAGTGCTGCATTTTGTCGGCGTGCTCGTCAATCCTCTGCTGCTAAAGGCTGCAGATAATGCCATATTGTAGATTGCCTTCAAGCCTCCCTCTGGTGTCCTGTCCTTCTTAATGAATGAGTGAAAGGGAAAGGGGGATATGTCACCCTGTGTGGCCTCCAACAGATCGGTGTCCTGTGAGATGGCCAGCAGAACAAAGCTAAAAGATATTGCTAATAAAATCACGGGATTCTTCCATGACTCATTCGCAGCATTTGTACTTGGCTCCCATGACAATAAACATCTTTATTCATTAGGATGAGTTACTCCACATACTCACCTGGGATGTGAATGTTGCAAAAGACTTCTTGGTGCGCTTCCTCAGCTCGGCTTGGCTCTGCGATGCAACAGCATCTGGGAACACCTCAGCTTTCCTCTTTGGGGTGCCCGGACTCTGGTCGCCAAAGCCAACTGGTCCCAGTGAGTCTCTGTGGGGCAACTCTGCCTTAGAGAACACTTTCTTGGGCGTGAGTGTCACATTTCTTTGGTTGGCACAGAGGGGTGTGGAGAAACCTCTTTGAAGCTTTATCTTAAAAGCCACCTTATTCCTGCTGCTGTCCATCTTGGTGACCTAGATAGATAGATAGATAATTCTGACCGTAAGGGGAAATAACCATAATAATCTGTATTACAAAAAAAAACAACACACCAGTTACAAAATAAGATACAAAAAAAAAATAAATAAATCAAAGCTCAAGCCATGCAATTTAATAACTTGTATTTGTTATTGTGGTTGTAAATGTAGCATTAAGCAGATGTTTCTAATATTTTATTTAGAAAACGGGCCAAAATATTAAAATGTAAATTTGTCCTCGCTCGGATATACTATCCCAGCATACCCGTAACACAAGTGAGGATAAGGGGTGCAGAAAATGGATGAATGGTTGAAAGTAGTATGATGCAATACTGTATGTACTGCCTTTGCATTAAGTGGCGTCCACGAAAGATTAAGCCACTTTGTATGCATTCTACTTGGAGTGAAACACAACGAAAATAACCCAGCAATATATGTAATTCTTATGTGGTAATGTTGGACCTGCCAAATATATTGCAACTTGCGAAGAAGCTCGAGAGAAACTTTAAAATTCTCGGTAGTCAACTAGCATTCCGCTCTTGAACCGACTAGCGCGCTAGCTTAGCATTAGCCATCTTTGACCGCTACCTCAAGGCCGACAGTACACTCAAAAAGCATACATGACATTTTAAAACGAAAACATAAATGGCCGCACGGTACTAGTTTGAAAGGCACCCACACGAATATGAAGGTGTGTGTAAAACTAAGTTATTAAAGATATCTTCGAACGTTACCTTCTCTCGATTTAATACAATGTCGAAATGCTAATAGAATTCGGATTACAATCATATATGGCCACTCCGTTTCGGTGAGTCAATGTCTACCAGAAAGCTTGGACAGTTTTGTTTTTGTGGCGGATTTCGGAAAGGAACTTGACATGTTTTATTTCCAAATAGTGTTGTTTGGCTGCCGCGTTTTCTAACGCTAGATGGAGACAAAGTTGTGCTGGCCTCGCGATAATAGTTCATTAAAACAGGGCGACCATTTCAGTGGGATTTAGTCCTACGACTCCTACTTCAAATACTACTTCAAATACTACTAGTGCAGCGTCAAAGCAGTCAAACTCACGTTCACAATTTGAGTCTTTAATCTAGCTCCGAGGCAGCGACAAAATATGAACTACCAAGCATCAAAACGTATAGAACCCAATCACTGAAATACAGGCGCATCGCAACAAATTATAGCGTTGTTAAAAAAAGGTCTTTTATTTAAACTCGTGTGAAACTCAACGTTAGATAAACTACTGCCCCATTGCAAATGGAAATAATAATCCATCAAAGAGTCAACTGTATGAAATAACATTAACATTCTTTACTGTCATTCATCCATGCATCCATTCATTTTCCTTGCCACTTATCCTCACGAGGGTTGCGGGGAAAGCTGGAGCCTGTCCCAGCTGTCAACTTGCCGGAGGCGGGGTACACCCTGCACTGGTTGCCAGCCAATCGCAGGGCACATGGAGACAAACAGCCGCACACACAATCACACCTCGGGGCAATTTAGAGTGTCCAATTAATGTTGCATGTTTCTGGAACGTGGGAGGAAACCAGAGTGCCCGGAGAAAACCCACGCAGGCATGGGGAGAACATGCAAACTCCACACAGAAGGGTCCAGGATTGAACCCGGGACCTCAGAACTGTGAGGCCAACGCTTTACCATCTGAACTACCGTGCCGCTTAGTCATTTCATGTTAACTAAATCGTAGTCCTGAAATATTTACTGATCTCTTGCATGATTCATGATGATTCCAACCTGTGCAACTTAAGCAGCACACGATTGAAAATGTGGGACTGTTCATGGCGACGTAGTGGTTGGGACGTCTGCCTCACTGCTGAGAAATTTGAATCTCAGCTCCTGCTGTCCTGTGCAAGGTTTGAATTTACTTCGTGCTGGCTTCCTCCCACATCCCCAAAACATCCATGTTAGGTTAATTGGAGGCAGTAACGCAAGTTTGAATGATATTGAATATGTAACTGAACAAGTCCAATGCTTTATTAATTGAGAATATTTGTGGTACCATTTTTGATAGGTAGTCCTCATCTGACCAACATCTTACAACTTCTCTGCAGTCACTGAAGCACATGTTTCTGATGTGTTCTTCAAGCTTTGGGAAATTATGTGGCCTTGTTCCATGGAGTTTCGACTTGATGTAACCCCACAAGAAAAAAAATAATGTAGTCTGTGTGATCAGGTGAAAGGGGAATCCCTTCCACGGGACCACGATGACCAAACAACCAATCCGGGGGACTGCTTACCCAAGAATGCTCAAACCTCAGACGAATAACATGGGCTTGAGCAACATCCTGTTAAAAAAATGACTTGCTGTGTGTGAGCTACAGCTAAGAGTTCCGAGACACACAATACTGTACAATGTAGGTCTTGGAAACTCTGTTTGACTGGTGACCAGTCCGGGGTGTCCCAAATTCATCCACCCATTTGCACAATTTAGAGTCTTCAATCAACCGACCACACTAACCGGAGTACCCAGAGTAGTCCTACACAGGAACAGGGAGAACATGCAAAAGCCACACACGGAAGACCAGGATTTGAACCCGTCCCCAGAACTGTCGGGCAGACGTCCTAAATAGTCGCCTGCTATGGTGCCGTGCCAAATTCAGCCGCACCGAAAGACAGATTCGAACCATTAAAAGTTAGGCCTTAACTGCAAAGGTTTTCAAAAATAATGTTTAAATTGTTTTTTATTAAACTCATTAAACACAAGGCATAGGAGTGGGAAATTAAAATCCTCTCAGACTTTGGGTAATCCCAGGGCTGTTTTGTAGGTACCAAGGCAGAAATATTGATGTTTTAAAAACTCATTATTTCAAAGAACATTAAACTTGTAAAAACTATACCGAATGGATGTTACTTTATAGAGATTGATGTGAATTACTGCATCTGAGGTAGGACCAAGTCACTGCACAAACCAGTATCAAGTCTTTGCTCTCAAGTACAGACTCAAGTCCCAAATCGAGACAGGCAAATCCCGAGTCAAGCCCAAAGTTCAGATAGACAAGTGAGAAGTCAAGGTAGGCAAGTGCACAGTCAAGCCCGAAGTCCTCGACTTTGAAACTCAAAGTCAAGTCTGGAACATTGAAACACGACCTGTGACTTGTCTCAACTGAGGACTTGACTCAGGACTATCCTGTCCCGAGTTGGGACTTTACGTAGGGAGTTGAGGGCAAAGACTTGAGACTGGCATGTGCCTTGCAAAGCAATAATTTAGCGCAACGTCTGCTGCATACCAACAGACTGTTGTCTCAAAGTCTACTTCGTTAGCGAACGCCGTCTTGCGATATTTTAAAAATGAAGGGGGGCTTTGGGTCCGTCATAAAACAGATAAGCACGTGGCTCTCATTCCTGTCTAACAAGGATGTGTGTCCGGTGATGGGATTTATGCTATACGGTCGGAGATGCTGTATGGTGCAAAAAGGAAGTCAGACCAAAACTCACACGAGGAGTTTTTGTCTTCCGCCATCCAGTAGCCCCTCCTGGCATGCTCATTGAACACATTCCTGTACTGAGGCATGTTTTGAAGTGAGAGGAAATGTCTCAGTGATTAAAATTGCTGACCTACAATAAAGGGTGTATTACATAAAACTGTCATTGAGACAATTATTTTAAAAAATAAAATTTTTTTCATCTACATCTGTCTTTCAAAAAGTCAGATGTAAGCTACATTGATACGTATTGCTTGGATTTAACGTTGGTGATATGACACCATCGTTAAAGGTCAAGTGTCATGCCGATAAACATTCTAAAATAGATCTTGTAATGAAAAATACATATAACATTATTCATTTCAATGTCCATACGAAAAAATAAATATGAGCGGAGAGCGCGTCATCCATGCGCAAAGTTGCGGAAGTCTCATTGGACATCCTAGTGGTAGCCATATTGGCTGCATATCCTGCCCGTGACGTCACATGCTGTGCCACCTACTATGGGACACGGAAGCTCTTTCCTAAGAAGAGAACGTCTCACAATCGAGTGAAGTGACTGGGGGAATATTACCCTATCGTTTCGAGCCACATTTAGATGATATCCGGATCACTTCTAACTAACAACAGACTCCCAGACGGTATGTATGAGCCTGCCCGCCCGAAGCCGTGCTCAGCGGACAAGGCGCCACCAAAGCCGTCCGCCGCGGACGAGGCGCCGACAAAGCCGTGCTCAGCGCTGATGGGTACATCGACACATTTAGCACCCCCGACTTACCTACACGGATCTTTTGTTACATTGTGATTGGATTACATCCTCCCCACTCCAAAGTATTATGTTTTTTTTTTTAGCTGTATACACACCTGTCATTTGGAACCCACGAAGCTCTCGTCCTTTGCACCCGTGAAATCCATTTCTCACCACGAAGCGGGTCTTTTTGAAAAGTGTGAAGAATGAATCCATCCTCCCGAGTGTTCGAACAATATCCAGCAATACAACAAGCCGGCATTTTGGCTAACATGAAGGAACAAAGCGCAACCTTCCAGCGGGTAAAACTAGTAGAAACATACGAGCCCACCTGAGTGCACTACTGGCCTGTACGTCACTTCCTGCTTCTTCTCAAAAACAAATCGAGAGGATTTTCATGGCGGGAGTGACAGAAAAGCCATATACATCAAAATCATGTTGTGTGGTGAGAAAACGGATGGGCCCATTCCGGCTGCCTTTTTTTTTTCCCGTTAATAACATACTAAAAATCATGCATTTCATAACAGTGGACCTTTAAGAAGAGGAACATCTTTTTTTTTTTTTTATCTTGCTCCAGTCATCATTCTGGAGATGGGGTAACACGACAAGATCATTCTTTGGCCAAAACGTCATGTTGCGTAAGCATCATGATGATGATATTGGTTGGCAAAAACAGACGCAGTGTAAGAAGCTCTCCAGACTTACTGAGCTCACCTGAAACGACTCATGTCGTAGCTTTTTTGACTTTAGTGCGGCATGATTATCCCTGGTCTTTCTGCTCTGGGCTCACTCGCTCACAGAGAAAATGTGTTGTGTTACTGAGTCGTCTAGCAACACCATTTGCAACATTACCGCTGCAAACTCAAGTGCACGCTAACGCGGGCTATCGACAGCCATTCATCGATTTTGTGAAATGCTTGCCCTCATTAGAGAGTACTAAAGGTGATGCAGCTGACTTTGGGTCCACCCTGGCTTGGCGTGAATGTCAACAAACATCCATTCCCATTCATACATATGCGCAATTTCTGATAAATCTTACGATCCGAGGTTTTGGAATGTGGGAGGAAACTGGAGCACTGAGAGAAAACCCACACGAGATCGCATAACAGAAGGAATTCAAATCCCCAGTGTACTGTAGCTCTGGTGACGAAAGGGCCCCAGGTTTTACCCTGATTTGCTTTCCCAAACGGGCGGGTGGAGTGAATGAGCGTTTGTATCCTTTCGCTAGAGTGGCTGAGCAACGCAATTTACTCAACGGCTCCCAAAGCAGTACAAAGCTGCCCAGAGCACCGCCCTGTCATTAATTGTTTGTTTACATGAGCCCCTTTTACACGGCCAATAAAAAAGTAAGGATTATTCTGCTTGTTACCCCCTGCTGCTATTCTTTATAAACATCCGAGATATGGAGTGATTTGGACTCAAACTTTTTGTTATGGTTCAGCAATACCCACGTTTAACATTTTAGCCAGAAGTCCAAAAAGTATGTCCGGCACAAACACAACACTGCTGTTCACCAAATAATTTTCTTTAGCTGGAACGGGGGCCTAGAAGGAATTATGATACACTCTAAATTGCTCATAGGTGTGATTGTGAGTGCAACTGTTGTCTGTCTCCATGTGCCCTGCGATTGGCTGGCAACCAGTTCAGGGTGTACTCAGTCTCCTGCCCGCTGACAGCTGGGATAGGCTCCAGCACTCCCACGACCCTTGTGAGGATAAGCAGCTCAGATAGATAGATAGGTTCCAGTCTACAACAAAGCTTTTTTGAGATAGATAGATCAAGTAAATGGGTTCCAGTCTACAACAAAGCTTTTTTTTTTAAGATAGATAGATAGATAGATAGATAGATAGATAAGTTGTACAGGTTATAGGTCACATTAATGGTAGAAATGTTTTGAAATGGCTTCTTGGTCTGATTTTTTTCTAGCATCACAAAAACATCACATTCAAACAAGGGTGTGTTGACATTTTATATGCAGTGTTACTACCTTAATACAAAATACTCATATTTCCCAAAAATACACAATAACCCATAATGACCACATGAAAAAGCAATTTTATAATACAAAATTAAGACATCTCGTGTATGAAAGTGCACACATAATTTCCTTTTCTTCTTTAATAATTGATGGCCATTTGTTAGCAGGTAGAGCCTAAAACCTTATTTTTTTTTTAAATAATGGGCATTTCTCTTTGCAGCACCTCTCAACCTCAATCATGTTGTATGATGAGGGTCAGTGACGGTGACAGTGTTGAGCCATTTTCCTATCTCTGGAGAGCTGTTTGAAATCAATTTTCAAGTACCTGTCCGGTATGGGTTCTGCTTGGAAAACAAAACATGAACCCATTCCATTTTGCAACATAAAATGGTGGAAAAGGAAAGCACTGTTCAAACTTTCAGGATGCACTATACAATCATCCATCCATTTTTCTTCACCGCTTATCCTCACGAGGCACGCGGGGAGTACTGGAGCCTATCCCAGCTGTCAACGGGCAGGAGGCGGGGTACACCCTGAACTGGTTGCCAGCCAATCGCAGGGCACATAGAGACAAATAAGTACAGTATTCACACTCACAATCAAACCTAGGGGCAATTTAGATTGTCCAATTATTGTTGCATGTTTTGAGATGTGGGAGGAAACCGGAGTGCCCGGGGGAAACCCACGCAGGCACATGGAGAACATGCAAACTCCACACAGACGAGCACGGGATTGAATCCGGGACCTCGGAACTGTGAGGCTAAGGCTTTACTAGTTGATCCACCGTGCCTGTCACCGAAGTAAAACCGAAAAATTCAAACGCCACATCAGAAAGCTGGAGCCCGGATTTAAATCCACAGTCTCTAAACCGGGAGGATGCTTTGATAGGCTCATTATGGTCTGGTCACACGATCACAAGAGGTGCTACTGTAATACTGCACGTACACTAGTTCATGCAATGTAATATCGTTATTTGAGAGCAATTGACCACCAGTCCGTCTGAGACCTTGACTCGGTCCAGACCCGAACTGCAGTCCACCACTTGAAGACACCTGATTTAAACCTGCAGTTTGTAACTATTTTTTGAGGGATACATTTTTAAAGACCTTTTGACTCAAGCCACCCCTTGAGATGTCACAATGCTGATTAATGCACCACAGACATCTTCCCGTCTTTGTCTATATTTTTTTTTACTTACTCACTGAACGCCTGCTTAATTTCCCAAATGGCACACCGAAAATAACGTAGCGGAAATGATGCCATCGAAATGACACCTTTTACAGAGCAATGGAAAGAGCGCAGCGTTTTGTTTTTTTTGTGAAAAGCTCAATGACTTTGCATTTCTGGAGCAGAAAATAATCATACAATAATGACTGTGTCAACAAAAAAAAAAAACAATAAAAGTGGCCACAAACATACAAAAGCTACTTTTTCAGAGGACCAACAAAGCGCCTGACATAAAATAAAAAAATGCAGCACTGTCCGACCAATGCATGGACAAAACGCAGCAAGAATCGTACGTTTCCAACAGCTTCGTCTTCCGGAGAATCCGTATTGCTTCCTCACTTTCTGTCCTTCGAAACAGAACAAAAACGTTGTGGAATGTTGTAGAATCATCACATAAATCCACTCTGAAGTGAGTTTGTTGTTGTAATACTGAATTCCAGCCTCAGGGGCGACAGAATTTACATATGATAAAGGCTTGACTTGTTTTGCTTTTTCTTTGGCTTTTTTCAAAATATCTTGCTCTGATGGTGCGACAGCAGGGTCCGACTGATAATAATAAAAAAAAAGAGGAAAATGACAACCATACTATTGGAAAAGGAAATTATTCCAACGTTAACAGGAGCATAGCACAAATAATTAGGCAAAAGGCCAGCAGACGTTGATACATAATGAGCTGATGATGGTTTAATGATGTCTTTGTTCCCCATGGGAGGATTTGTTTTGAAATATTAACAAAAAGAGGTCTAGCTGCATCCTGGGATGGATTGTGTTTGGCTTTAGAGCTGAATTTGATTTGGAATTATAATGTACACAACAGGTCAAATTCGTTCCATAGTTCTTGTTTGTCACTCTTCTGGGTTAGGGAGGACAGCTTCTGTCTTTGGATGTCGATCTCTAACGATTGGCATCTTGCTTGTGAAGATCCGGACTGACTGACCGGTGCCGGGTTCTCAGTGAGAGAGAACCTCTGAAGATCAAGACTCGCACAGCATCTTTTGAAGCGTACATCCTACTTGGGAAGCACCACATTTGTCACGAAGGCACATATGTAAAATGGACCGATGAAAAAAATGCAGCATCACCAACAGAGCCCACATTCCTCCTGCCGAGAGGAAATCGAGCTGACAAACGGCAACAAATTACTTAAGTAGGATCTTGAGTCTTAATGAAAGGTGGAGGTTTCTGTAGCAGCTGTTTGAACAATTCAAGGATGAAAAAGAAAAAAATTCAGTCTTTGTCTGCTTGCCTTGTTGCTAAGCTACAGTCGAAGAGTCCGGGAGCGATACAAATCACTCCCCTTGGCCCTGGATTCTGTCGAGTAGGTGGCGCTCTACGCGTTGATTCAACCGCCGTAGACTTTTCAATAAAGTGGGCGGGTCTTCCAGCTCCTCGATGAGGCAGCGCGCTATTTCCAAACTTCTGTAGTCCTCGGGCCGTACCAGGCGGCGAATCACCTGAAGGGCGCGCTCCTTGAGGCTGTAAACTGTGAAGCCATGCGAGTTTAAGTTTGCGGGGAAACTGGAATCATTTACATTTTCTCATTTTGACATGGGCAATATCGCCTTAAAATTAAATATTCCATTTATAAAAAGATTAGATTTCTGATTTTATTCGTAAAAGAAGAGAAAAATCTAATGAGTATTAGAATCACGTTTCGACTTTGTTTTAGGAATTGGACTAATTTCTCCTGAGAACAAAAAAAGCTTATGACACTGATTAATCTAGCAGCCTTTTGTCAGGTTAGGAATATAACATTAATTTGACAATTGTTTTCACAAAACACCGAAAAATATAAAATTATTTGTACATTAAACATGCTAACAATAGATTTTTCGCAATCAATTACAAAACCTGTAAATTGAATTTTCGGCCCTTTCCCCCCCCCCCCAAGTGTTAGATCAGGCACGGTTTAAGTGCTGGATGCATTTTAAAAACAAATCATGGTACCCAAAACCGAGTTCGTAAAAATCCAAACGTCTTGAATAAAACCACACAATATTTAAAAAATAATTGAAGCAAACTCATGGAGGCAACAGTGTATACAGTATGCGGTGTAACTTACCTGGCAGAGTAATATTTACAAATGCAGCACTTCCACCATCTGCCAGAGCGGGAAGGAACAGCTCTTTGTTGTTCACCCTCAACAGGTCGTCGCTCTCAACATCTTTGAACATCCACGGGTGGCCTAGGGGTGGGAGGAATCATCAGGTGTGCAGGGAGAAGTTATCCTTTTATACGCTCTAAACCAGGGGGGGCCTTTTTTTTTTACCCCAAGATCTACTTTTCAAGAAGCCAGGCTGTTGCGAGCTACCGACCATAGGGGGTGATGAAGATGCTCACAAACCTTGTTAAGGTTAATGTCATGTTGCCTCCTATATTTAAAATACAGAATAAGCTTTTTGTGCACTCTATTGTCTGCTTTCATCCTGGATCAGGCTGTGCCAAGGTGGAATTTTAACACCACACACACACCATCTCATCCTGCACTTTCTACTTTGGCTTCAGACCAGATTTTTCCCACTCGGAAAAGAGAAAATCTCGTTCAGTTTCACCACTTTTTCTTCGACTATTCACATACTCCGACAGTCATTGCATCTTAAAACAACAGCATTTATTTTTTAACTTTTTCCATTAATGTCGAAAGTAAACATAAGCCGCATGTCGAGCTCGTCCTTGCTCTACGTTGCCCTGACTGTGTTGCGAACTAAAGCAGCGGTGGTGGACGCTGTTATTATAAAACACATTGATGGGCTGCGTAAGTACTGTAACATTTGTAATTATGAGTATACATCTTTAAGAGCGGGGGTGGGGGGTGGGTGAAAGGTAAACTAGGAAAAAGAATGTGGGTTGTTAGGGAAAGTTCCGTGTACTGCTAAAAGAAACCAGCGTCGTCTTCTTTTTTTTATTTTTCCAGTACGTATGTGAATTGTGCCATTGAATGTAACAACCAGTCATCCCTCACTCATTGAATCATATTACAAAATGCCAGAAACTGAATAGCTGGATGTTATACTTTCAATATGCATTGGATTCTTTTTTTTTTTTTTGCACTCGCAACGCAGGATACCTGCAAAGAGACTGCATCTGAGGTCCAAAATTGCGCACGCACGCAGTTTAGAGGGAACATTGGCTGAGGTTTTGTTTTTTTTTGACACGCTATCCGGCAATTAACCAAGACTTCCTCGCGATTGACGCATTGAGCACCCCTGCTCTAAATAATGTGTCTTTCTACATTTATCTTCATCAACAACGGATACTTCCAGGTAGAATAATAACATGCTCTTACACGATATGGCAAAAAGTACAATAAACTGTGTATCCACCAGTCACTTCATACAACAGAACCCAGTGATACCTGAATTTAAGAGTACTCCAATTTATGATTAAGGTTTGAGCCTTCGCTTGGCCGATTTTACCGCTTAGTTTTGTGAGACAAAATGTGAGGTACAAGCAACATTGGCTATACTCCACTGAAATTTTAAAAAAAACCTGATTATTCAAAGTACTGTCTTCTTTTTTTTCTTTCGGCTTGTCCCGTTAGGGGTCGCCACAGCGTGTCATCTTTTTCCATCCAACCCTATCTCGTGCATCCTCCTCTCCAACACCCACTGTGCTCATGTCCTACTTCATCACATCTATCAACCTTTTCTTTGGTCCTCCTGTCGCTCTTTTGCCTGGCAGCTCCATCCTCAGCACCCTTCTACCAATATACTCACTCACTCGCGTCTGGACATGTCCAAACCATCGAAGTCTGC
The DNA here is from genome assembly GCF_019802595.1 of Syngnathoides biaculeatus. Classification (NCBI taxonomy): domain Eukaryota; kingdom Metazoa; phylum Chordata; class Actinopteri; order Syngnathiformes; family Syngnathidae; genus Syngnathoides; species Syngnathoides biaculeatus. Next base: position 14,067,880 of record NC_084649.1, on the reverse strand, counting down.
TCTCTCTAACCTTGTCTCCAAAACGCGCAACTTTGGCTATCCCTCTTATGACCTCATTTCTAATCGTATCCAACCTGCTCACTCCGAGCGAGAACCTCAACATCTTCATTTCTGCCACCTCCAGTTCTGGTTCCTGTTGTTTCTTCAGTGCCACCGTCTCTAATCTGTACATCATGGCCAGCCTCACCACTGTTTTATAAACTTTGCCCTTCATCCTAGCAGAGACCCATATGTCACACAGAACACCAGACACCTTCCGCCAACTGTTTCATCCCGCTTGGAAACAAATTGGAGCAGTTTCGTTCACGTCGAAGCTGCCCGGCCCAAGTTAGCCTAGCTTAGACCGCTAACAACAAAACGCATTTAATGACGAGGAAAACATCAAACGCGAGTATCTACACGTCCTGCAACAAGGATAGTGAAAACTCATAAGAAGTTGGGCGAGTGGAAACTTAAACTTGCGTATCGGCCTAGTATTCCTTAGCTTAGCTTGCTAAGAACGAGACGCGTTTGTGATCAATTTGTGGATGTTGAAGACACATCGAGCGTGAGTAACTTCATAACTTGTACAACAAGGGCCATGAGCACTTATAAGAAATATAACAAGTCTTATCTTAGTTCATCTCAGTACCCAAATTGGTGCCATACCGTTCGCATTGAAGCTGGTCGGCCTAAGTTAGCCTAGCCCGCTAACAACATGATCTACGTAGAGTATACAATAAGGACCAAATATCAAACGTGGACTCAACCTTCAACTACTACAGTGAGGGCCATTGTGGTTTGAATCCCTTCCATCCACATATCTTTTAAATCGCCATATCCTTTATATTTTCACACAGGTAGTATATGAATTGTGTATCTTATGTGCTGACTTTATTTGATTGCTTCTTCTTTTTGACTATCTGCTGCCCATTGGGAAGCACAATATTGTGTTACCTGTCGGCATGTCCCAAGCCCGGATAAATGCAGAGGGTCGCGGTCAGGAAGGGGATCCGGCGTAAAGCTGTGCCAAACATATGTGAGCGATTATTCAAAGTACTGTAATGTGGTCAAATGTGACCAAGGAAAACCTGGACAGCTGCCGATTGACTTTCACTAGATTAACGAATGAAACAAACACAAGAATACAAAATGACAACTTTTACAGCAGGCTGCTGTGTGCCACAGCTCTAACCCAAACGCTCACTTGTACACTATCCGGCCCACCCAACACAAACTCCAGAAGTCACTCACTCAAGAGGCCACGTGCCTTAAAATGCACACGTCCAATAAAATATTACAGTTGTCTGTAGACCAATTACACTTTAGAAAAAAATGTTTACTTAATTACATTCCCTGATCACACAATGCACTTGCATTTGACCTTAACAACAAAAGGAAACATAGTGTGTTCTTTTTTTTTTTTTTTATGCTTTCAGATGAAGTCAATTTCATAGAAAATCATCATCCAGTATTGTAGATATTTTTTGTGAGAACTTTGTCTGATGGTAAATCGTGATTTTTCTACGTAATGTGTGCGCGCCGGACTATAGTTTGAGAAGCACTGAGTTTTTCCCCACACAGTCCTAACCTGACCTAACTTTGCCCACTGCTGTGAAAGCGGAAACCTTACCCACGTAGGTGTTCATGATTCGTCCCGTTCTCGGCTGCAAGTCGTTGTACGGCCGTGGCTCCCCGCGGTAATCAATCCACAGTGGCCGCACGACTCGAGGGCTGCGGTTGCAGAACACGAGACTCATGGGAATGCGGCTGTGTAGGGAGCGAACCAGGGGCAGAGCCGGATCCCCATCTTGCGACATCGGGGCTGTTAGCAAACTAGCGCCAAGGCTAGCGACTGCAGTACACGGAGTCGCGTGTAAAAACGCGAACTAGACTCCAAACGTTTATCAGAACAAAAACTGTAAGCGTGCTACTAAGTTGTGTCTTTTAAGACGATAACATGACCACCACAAAAAAAAAAAAAATGCTTCTGCCTCGACTTGTTCGTTTACAAGTTTCAAGTTTCCGGTCGGGAGTCACGTGACACCACCACCAGCGTTGGAACGTGACGTCAGTGAGAGGGCGACTGCTGAATGGATAGCATTTAGCCAGTAATGTTTTAATTTTATTCTGGATATTCTTTATACACAGAACAATATTTGGGGGCTTTTCAACCAACACCTCTTTTCCTTTAATTTATCTCCCTTCATAATGCGACAACCTTAGAAAGAATCTGAAATTTATTGATAGTTCGTGACCTCCCTAACATTTGATGTTACATATTTAATCATTGCTTTTTCTTTTGGTCCATTCTTTAAAGGCATTCAATATACTTTACTATATATTTATTCAAGCTGTCGCAAATAAGTTTGTATTACTTTACTGCATGTAATTTCTACCCTATCTGTTACAGCTCTCACGTACCTCCGTACAGGGCACTTAACAGGGCCTCCTGAAGTCACGTCACCCCACTGTTGCTAACCTCAGACAAACATTAGACAAAATGGCGTCGCAGGAAGAAAAGTCGAGAGCGAAATTTTCCGATTTACCAGCTGATTTTTCACTCGCATTCTTACCGAATAGTGAAATATCGTTGAAGAGCAGACAGCAGGGCTTCAAGTATTTCAGCGAGGGGTATTTCAATGGTATTTCCATGCATATCAACGGAGAAACCGTTGATATTAGCGCGAGATCTTTCCGGAGTCAGAGAAAGACCGAGAAGCCACATAATATAATATATTATAACCCAAAGACGAATTCGACATTGACAGTTTCCTATTTTGGTGTTACCTATCACACTTGTGTGCAGAATCTGTATGTGTATCTGTCTAGCCGTTTGTGAACCGCCGTATGAAGGAAAAGAAGAAGGCGAGGCTTGATTTACGAGTTGTTTGTTTTGTTTTCTTTGTGTAACGTCACGCGCTCCCCTCAATAATTATTCTTGAATTAGTCCCGACCGAGTACGACAATCACTACTTTAGTGTCCTCAAACATCCTTCCTTCAGTCTTGGTGTCTCGGTGCACGTCGAAGGCTTTTAGGACTCGCTAGTCCGGTTTAGCTTAGCTCGCTAGCAGCCAACAAAGAGACACATTTGTGCAGTCAGGTCCTCGCAAAGTATCACTCAACACAGATCAAGTGTGTCAATCATTCACACGTAGCTATGTTATGCAAGCGAAGAACTGCTAAATCATTTATATGAGACATGTATTGAAAATCAAAAATTGGGCTTACCTTCGTGCAAACATAGTCCGGTTTAGCTTAGCTCGGTAGCCGCCGAATAGAGACACGTTTGTGCAGTCACATCATCGCAAAATATCGCTCAACACAGATCAAGTGTGTCAATCATTCAGACTTAGCTATGTTATAAGCGAAGAACTGCTAATTCATTTATATGAGACATGTATTGAAAATCAAATATAGGGCTTACCTTGGTGCAAACATATCTGTTCCAGTTGATTTTAGATGGATTAAGTTGATCATACGATCTTCCTCAAAGTTTGATCCATCGAAGACATTTTTCGTACTCGGTCTTCTGTTCTGGTTGATTTTAGATGGATTCAGTTGATCATACGATCTTCCACAAAGTTTGATCCATCGAAGACATTTTTCGTACTCGGTCTTCGGTTTTGGAAAGGGTACTAATTGAACTCCACCAACTAGCCTATCAGGATACCTGTCGTCACTATTACAAAGGCCATGACTGCACCTTTTAACAATATCTATTGTTAAGGATCCCTAAGACGTGATAAAACGCAAACAAAAGCTCTACTGAACCATGCGACTTTGTCCGAGGTTATGGCGAACGACAACAAGGGGCGTGGTTTATGCACATCTCTGGCTTCTCCGTAGAAATTGCATAGGGCGCGTCGTTGACCAATCAGAGGCCAGAGAGCTGCATAAACCACGCCCTCTTTTTTGCGTCCGCCGTTCCCTCAGACAACGTTGCATGGTCCAGAATAGCTTTTGTTAGCGTTTTATCGTGTATTTGGGTTCTTTAACAATACATATGGTGAAGAGGTGTAGTCACGGACTTTGTAATAGTGACGACAGGTATCCTGAAAGGCTAGTTGTTGGAGTTCAATTCGTACCCTTTCCAAAACCGAAGACCCAGTACGAAAAATGTCTTCGATGGATCAAACTTTGTGGAAGATCGGATGATCAACTGAATCCATCTAAAATCAACCGGAACAGATATGTTTGCACGAAGGTAAGCCCTATATTTGATTTTCAATACATCTCTCATATAAATAAATTTGCAGTTCTTCGCTTGCATAACAAAGCTACGTGTGAATGATTGACACACTTGATCTGTGTTGAGCGATATTTTGCGATGATCTGACTGCACAAACGTGTCTCTGTTGGGCGGCTCCCGAGCTAAGCTAAACCGGACTACTGAGTCCTAAAAGCCTTCGACGTACACCGAGAGACCAAGACTGAAGGAAGGATGTTTGAGGACACTATAAAGTAGTGATTGTCGTACTCGGTCGGGACTTACGTAGGTTCGGCACTAATTCAACAATAATTATTGAGGGGAGCGCGTGACGTTACACAAAGAAAACGAGACAAACAACTCAACTCAAACAAACTCAAATCAAGCCTCGCTTTCTTTTCCTTCATACGGCGGTTCACAAACGGCTATACAGATACATATACAGATTCTGCACACAAGTGTGATATGTAACACGAAAATAGGAAACTGTCAATGACGAATTCGTCTTTGGGTTATAATATATTATATTATGTGGCTTCTCAGTCTTCCTCTGACTCCGGAAAGATCTCGCGCTAATATCAATGATTTCTCCGTCGATATGCATGTAAATACCATTGAAATACCCCTCGCTGAAATACTTGAAGCCCTGCTGTTTGCTCTTCAACGATATTTCACTATTCGCTAAGAATGCGAGTGAGAAATCAGCTGGTAAATCGGACAATTTCGCTCTAGTCTTTTCTTCCTGCGCCGCCATTTTTGCTAATTGTTTGTCTGAGGTTAGCACACGTGGGGTGACGTAACTTCAGGAGGCGTGGTTAAGTGCCCTGTACGGAGGGGTCAATTGGATATTATTATTTGTCATAACAATAAAAACACCAATTTGCTTGCTATTTTTTTGGCTTTTAAAAAATATTATGCAAATATGACCTGGGCGACTAAGTTACTACCATAATTAGCTTATGTAAGTTACTCATTGAAATGAAGTATTGAAAAAAAGAAAGCCGGTAAATAATAAAAACAAACTCATTCAGCGTGTCTGCAAAAGTGAAATTAATTGAAGACAAACAGTGATTTAAAAAATGGACATTTGTGGGCATCAAAATTATTATAATTATTACAGAATTATTATTTATGTCATGATCCTGCCGCTTCAACACGAGCTGTGCGGGTGCCCGCGCGGCTGCGCTAATTGGGAGGCACACACCTGCGCCTCATGCGGGCTGATCATCCCCCGTATATATAGGACCCGGTGACGACTGGTCCTCTGCCAGTTCGTTGAGCTTTATGTCCCGTTCCAGCACTCTCGTATCCCTGATTGAACCTGTGTGTACCGACCTTCGTCCGTTCTCCGACCAACCTTGCAAGCCTGACTCCTTGATCCTTCTGCCTGCGTTGATTGTTTCCCCGTGTACCGACTACTGCCTACCCACTCATCTGCTCTCTTCGCCCGACGCCCCAACTACCGCTGCTGCACCGGACTGCCTGCTCGATCCCCGACCTCTGCATACAATAAACGTTTCTCTTCTTGAACTACCTTGCGTCTTCCGAGTTCCTGCATTTGGGTCCTACCTCTCGTTCCGATGGTACGTGACAGAACGAACTGGCCATCACAGGACCCAGCAGGAAAGACCCGGCGTCGCCGGGACCGACGCAAGGTAGACCGTCTGCCGGAGGACCAAGCCTGTCCAATCCGGGTAGGCTCCCTGACGTCCTCCACTTCCGTGTCTTACGCTCCGCCAGCGAGGTATGAATACGTCCCGAACACGACCCGTCCGGCTCCTCATATTCTTCTGGACTCTGACTTTTCGGAATATGAGGAGGACCACGATTTGTTTGACCGGCTGCCTGAGTACGACTCCGATTATTCTGACTATGAATCTGCTCGTCCGATCTTTCATCCCAGTCAGTTTGTTTCACCTCCCCGCGTTTCCAGCACCCGAACGTCTTCACCCGGTAGATCAAAGTACACCAATCGGTACGAGGGAACCCGATTGGCCATCTACCCGGGACCTCCGCGGGGCGGCCAGAGGAGACGCCCCGGCCGGGCGCTTCCTGGTGTCTCTCGCTGCGCGGCAACGAAGACACAGTCCTCCCACTCCTCGCCGGTAACGGTGAGACCGGCAGACCCACAGCTGGTGGCGAGGCTTCCAGCCCAGAGGGAGGAGGTGCCGCCAAATCACGAGGCGTTCCGCCGCGAACTGCGGGCGGAGATTGAGCGGCAGAGCGCGGAATTGGCGGCTCTCACGGCCCAGGTCCGGCAAAGATTGGCGAACCAGCCAAGCTACGCTGAGGTCGCAACGGTGACGGACTCGCTGCTGACTCAGGTTCACGTTGCCGTGGAAACCGACCCGTCCCCTTGCCAAATGCACGCCACAGTGGGAACAGACTCGCCACTTCAAGTGCACGTCGCAGTTTTGGCTGTTCCGAGCAGAGTTCACGCGGCAGTCGGAACTGACCCGCTCCCGAGACACGCCCACGTGTCAGTTTCGACTGACTCTCCGCCTACTCACGTTCACGTTGCCCTGGAAACAGATTCGCCACCGCGCCACGCCCACGTTGCTGTTTCAACGGATGCACTGCAAGCTCACGTGGCAGTGGGGACCGACCCGATGGCGCCTCACGTTGCTGTCCAGGAGGTGGCGACGTCTCCACAGCCGCCTCTCGTCCGTGCTCTGGAGTGGCAGTGGCGACCGGGCCGCGGACGCTCCACACTCCTGCTCTGTCGGCGACCGGCCCGCGGTCGCTCCCCGTTCCTGCTCTGTCGGCGACGGGCACGTCCTCACGTTCCTGTCCAGGAGGTGGCGACAGTTCCCCAGCCGCCTCACGCTCCCGTCCAGGAGGAGGTGGAGTTGGTGATGCTGCCGCCGCCTTCTCATGTTCCTGTCCAGGAGGGGGCGGTACTGGCGCCGCCTTCTCACGTTCCTGTCCAGGAGGGGGCGGTACTGGCGCCGCCTTCTCACGTTGCTGTCCAGGAGGGGGCGGTATTGGCGCCGCCTTCTCACGTTGCTGTCCAGGAAGGGGCGGTATTGGCGCCGCCTTCTCACGTTGCTATCCAGGAGGGGGCGGTATTGGCGCCGCCTTCTCACGTTGCTGTCCAGGAGGGGGCGGCGACGGGGTCGCCTTCTCAAGTTGCTGTCCAGGAGGGGGCGGTACTGGTGCCACCTTCTTTCGTTGCTGTCCAGGAGGGGGCGGTACTGGCGCCGCCTTCTCTCGTTGCTGTCCAGGAGGGGGCGGTACTGGCGCCGCCTTCTCAAGTTCCTGTCCAGGAGGGGGCGGTACTGGCGCCGCCTTCTCACGTTGCTGTCCAGGAGGGGGCGGCGACGGGGTCGCCTTCTCAAGTTGCTGTCCAGGAGGGGGCGGTACTGGTGCCACCTTCTTTCGTTGCTGTCCAGGAGGGGGCGGTACTGGCGCCGCCTTCTCTCGTTGCTGTCCAGGAGGGGGCGGTACTGGCGCCGCCTTCTCAAGTTGCTGTCCAGGAGGGGGCGGTACTGGCGCCGCCGCCTCAAGTTGCTGTCCAGGAGGGGGCGGTACTGGCGCCGCCGCCTCAAGTTGCTGTCCAGGAGGGGGCGGTACTGGCGCCGCTGCCTTCTCACGTCCCTGTCCAGCAGGAGCTTGGGATTTCTGTGGAGCCACCCAGGAGCTGGAGAGACTTTGGGGTGGCGGTCATGGCTCTGGTCCTGCTCTCCATCATCTTCTTCACTCCTGAGTTCGCTCAGCCGCTTCAGGACCTGGCCTCGTTGGCGACCAATCCCTGGTCGTCTTGCAACGACGGCGTGGGAGGTTCTCGTCTGGAGCAGTGGCCTGCCTCGTTCTGGTTCCTGCCTCGCCGTTTGGTTCCTCACAGAGGTCGTCCGCCCGAATCGCCCCGTGGGGACCCTGGTGCTTGGCGTCCGGGTCGTCCTCCTGACCTGTCCGCCCGGACGCCTCGTGTTTGGTGGCCTGGATGGCCACCAGTCTGGGGTTCAGGGGGGGCGTGCCCTCCTCCGGACCCCCTTCCGCCCACCCCTGCCTGTGTTACTTTTGTCTGTTTTTTCGTTTAGGCACGTCTGGGAGCCGTGCCTTTGGGGGGGGGGGGTACTGTCATGATCCTGCCGCTTCAACACGAGCTGTGCGGGTGCCCGCGCGGTTGCGCTAATTGGGAGGCATACACCTGTGCCTCATGCGGGCTGATCATCCCCCGTATATATAGGACCGGGTGACGACTGGTCCTCTGCCAGTTCGTTGAGCTTCATGTCCCGTTCCAGCACTCTCGTATCCCTGATTGAACCTGTGTGTACCGACCTTCGTCCGTTCTCCGACCAACCTTGCAAGCCTGACTCCTTGATCCTTCTGCCTGCGTTGATTGTTTCCCCGTGTACCGACTACTGCCTACCCACTCATCTGCTCTCTTCGCCCGACGCCCCAACTACCGCTGCTGCACCGGACTGCCTGCTCGATCCCCGACCTCTGCATACAATAAACGTTTCTCTTCTTGAACTACCTTGCGTCTTCCGAGTTCCTGCATTTGGGTCCTACCTCTCGTTCCGATGGGACGTGACAATTTACATCAGAAATAAAATCAAGGAATGCCACCAAAATGTGTGGATGGTGACAACGTTTGTTATTCGGTTGCCATAGGATAAAGCTATCAATGTGGAATTTTCTCGGATGTACACCAAGTACGGCAACACCTGCAAGTTAAAAACTGTAACTGCGACTTCTAAACAACAGACCAACTTGTTGCAAATGAATAGCCGCATTAAATGAAATAAGAGACAGCCTTGTTTGACTTTTAACAGCTCAAACCGAGAGAGGTGTGACGTGTAAGGGGATGTGACTCACTCACCCCCATCTCAACTCACTTGAATAGAAATTTCAAACCCATGCCCTGGGTAACGCTTACATCACCTCATAAAAACACAACATTAGCGGCTCCGTATCTGAAAGATGATTCATGGCCTGAAACTGGGGGGACCAAAGATAGTTCAATCAAAAGGTATGTGGTTGTAAGTTGGCTCATTCAACATCCTCTACAGATGTAAAATATAGATACACAAATATAACTTCTTGAGCACAGCGGATGACCCTGTGGAGCAGATATATTCTTCTCTCTGCCTTGCATCCTTCCATCCATTTTCTTCGCCGCTTATCCTCACGACGGTCGCGGGAGTGCCAGAGCCCATCCCAGCTGTCAACGGGCAGGAGGCTGTGCACACCCTGAACTGGTCAGCAGCCAATCGCAGGGCACATAGAGACAAAATGTCGCACTCACAATCACACCTAGGGGCAATTTAGAGTGTCCAATAAATGTTGCATGTTTTTGGGATGTGGGAGGAAACCGGAGTGCCCGGTAGAAAACCCACGCAGGCACGGGGAGAGCATGTAAACTCAACACAGGCGGGGCTGGGATTGAACCAAGGTCCGCGGAACTGTGAGGCCAACGCTTTCCAGCTGACCCACCGTGCCCCTTCTTTGTGTTACAGTGGACACAAAAAGTACGCACACATATTCCAACACCATGTTTTTGTTATTAAAAAAAAACAATTAGATGAAGGTAAATAATTTAACGACTTTTGCCACCATTAATTCTGGTTCTATAAATTGTGTAACTCAATAAATGAAAATTTTTTTTCCCCAAAGTGGTGCGTAAAAATGAAATAAAAATAATGTGGTTGCACAAGCTAGTGTACACTCGTTTTTATAACCGGAGTAGATGTTCTAGTTGTTTTTTTCCTTCCATTTTTCTTGTCACATCTTATAGTGGAAACCCGAGTTCCAAAAGGAGCTCCCACAGTGGGATGCTCAAAGGTAACTGTCTGGAGAAGGGTACAAAAAAAAACAAACTTACAAGGCATCAAATACACCGTGGAACAGAGCGATGAAAGTCTTTATCAAGTGGAAAAAATGTGGCACAACAATGACCTCACCATGACCTGAACATCATCTGCACAAATTTCTGGCAAGTACTGCTGGTTAAGTAAATCTTCATACATAGATTGCGGACGAAATGTCTTGGTTGAACTTTTTGTCCATAATTCCCAAAGGTCCCCCTCACACACAAACAAACAAACAAACACAACAACATTGGCAAAAAGAACACAATACCCGCAGCGAAGCATGGTGGCGGCAGCATCATGCTCCGGGGCTGTTTTTCTTCAGCTGGGTTTTTTTCATCGTGGATGTTATTATGAACAGTTCCAAATAGCAGTCAGTCGCTGCACAAACATTTCAGGCTAATGTTAAAAAGTTAAACAAAATGTTCTGAAAAGCCATCTAGAACATCTGAACAGAACTAATCCGAGGCACCTTAAATGGCTCCCATGTAACATGAAGCTGAACGTGATTAAGTCTCTCGTATTAGAGGGTGTGCACACTTGTGAACCCACACCATCCCAGTTGTTTGATTTTACCTCCCCTCTCTTTTCTTTTCTTTTCTTTTCTTATTTTTAAAATGAAGGTCACATTAATGAAAGAATAATTTTTGAAATTATTCATCTTGGTCTCATTTTTTTATATGAATAAATCTGGCATTTCAACAGGGGTGTGAAGACTTTTTATATCCATTATATCCATCTCAGTCACTCACTCATTCACTCACTCACTCACTCACTCTGTCCTTATCTTGTATCTGTCTTTTTATCAATATGCTGTCTAGCTACTGTCTTTATACAAAGTCAAACAAAAACCCAGTACAGGTACACTTAAAATATGAAACCCGCTACACAACAGTATTAAATGCCAGTAGAAGATGCTTTTCACATGTAGTACTCACTGTACACCACCACCACCAGTAAGTTAAATGTATAAACAAGACAAAACTTGTGTTTTTGTTTTCTAAAATAAGCCAAATGGGAAAATAAGTTGAATTTGTTGCTGCTGATGTAACTACTACTTTTTTTTAAACTAAATCACTACAAAACTGAGACAATTGGTTTTGGCAAAACAGAAAAGAAAATTGCTGTGAGTAAACACCGGGACTCTCTATCTTTGAAAACCAAAGACCAAGTTCGAAACCTTGGTGTTCTGATTGAGTCTGACCTGACTTTCAACAACCGTAGACAATCAATCACAAAAACTGCCTTCTACCAACTGAAGAACATATCGAGAGTGAAGTCATGTATGTGTCAAGCAGACCAGGAAAAGCTCATCCATGCTTTTATCTCAAGTAGACTTGACTACTGTAATGGTCTTCTGACGGGACTCCCCAAAAAGAGCATTAAACAGCTGCAGCTCATTCAAAATGCTGAACCTCGGGATCGGACCAGAACAAAGCGGTCAGAGCACATAACTCCAATCCCAAAGTCCTTGCACTGGCTTCCAGTCAGTTTTAGAATAAATTTTAAAAGTTCTGCTACTGGTCTATAAGTCACTAAATGATTTAGGTCCTGAATACATGAAAGAAATGCTTCCGGAATACAAACCCAGGAGAGCTCTGAGATCGACTGACTCAAGGTCAAATAGTGGAGCAAACAAAGAGTCCAAAGCAAACATGGTGGAGCAGCATTTAGCTATTATGCTGCACACAAATGGAAGAAGTTGCCAACGGAGGTGAGGTCAGCCCCAAGTGGGAATGTTTATACATCCAGGTGGAAAACTCTTCCTTTCTCTCATGCTTTTTAGAATATATCACCTTTTTGATCATATTAGTTGCACTGTATGCACTTTTTTAATATAGTGTTTGTCATTTTTATTGTTTTGAATCCCGTTTTAAATGCTTTGGCTCTTTGCTTTCAAATGCCTTTCATCATGTAAAAAGCACATTGAGTTACCTCGTGTATGAAATGCGCTATACAAATAAATGTGCTTTGCTTTTACTATTAATAATGTTCATTTATCAAATTAGGAGCAGGACTGGAAGCTCCACCCATGCCTTCAGAGTCACAAAAGCCAGCGGACCAGGCACAACCGCTGCACACTCGCTTATTCCAACCTGAGCTCTTGACTTTGGAAGTGCTGCAAAGCAGCAACAATTCTACTTTGCAGGCACCAGAGAGCAAATTCGGTGGATTTTCTGAATATTTGCACCCGAGCTGAGCTATTATTATTATTTTCCCCCATCGGCTTGCTTACCTGCACGTGTGGTTGAGAGGATGTCAGCGGCTATCAACAACAGCGAGCAGGCGGACCCGAGAGACGAGACCCTGGCCAGGGTGGAGATCACTCTGCTGGGCATCATCTTCTCCAGCGCCGCCGTCCTGAACGGCGTCCTGCTGCTGGTCCTGTGGCGGCAGCGCAAGCACGTCAGCCGGATGCGCGTCTTCGTCTTCCACCTGGCCCTGGCCGATCTGGTGGTCACTTTCTTCCAGGTGTGCCCGCAGCTCATGTGGGACATCACGGACAGGTTCGTCGGGCCGGACCTCGTCTGCCGCCTGGTGAAGTACCTGCAGGTTCTGGGCATGTTCTCGTCCACCTACATGATCGTGGCCATGACGGTGGACCGCTACCAGGCGGTGTGCAACCCCATGGTCAAGTTCCAGCGGACGCAGCGGCGCGTGAACGCGGCCGTGTGCGCGGCGTGGGGGGTGTCCCTGGTGGGCAGCCTGCCCCAAGTCTTCATCTTCTCCCAGGTGGAGGTGGCGCCCGGCGTCTTCGACTGCTGGGCCAAGTTCGTCCAGCCGTGGGGGCTCAAGACCTACATCACGTGGACCACGGCGGTCATCTTCGTGGTGCCCGTCATCACGCTCGTCTTCTGCCAAGTGCGCATCTGCAGGGCCATCCAGCAGAACCTGCACCGGAAGGTGCGGCGCGGCATGGCCGGCTCGGCGCCCCCGAGAGCCAGCGGCGCGGCCGGCATGTCCAAAGCCAGAGTGAAGACCCTCAAGATGACCGTGGTCATCGTGCTTGCCTACGTGGTGTGCTGGTCCCCCTTCTTCACCGTCCAACTGTGGTCCGCGTGGGACCCGAATGCGCCCAAAGAAAGTAAGAGGCACTCCAGCAAAATGAAATACCCGCACAGTAGTACCTTGACTGGGGTGGGGGATGCATGGACTTGGGACGACCACATGAATCCAGTGATTTAGAGCAGACCCATGTTAAGAATGTGCATGTTTCGCCAGCGGAGGTTTTGTTTTCTTTGCTGAAATTATACAGTACATTGTGACAGGGTGGCACGGTGGATCAGCTGGAAAACATTAGCCTCACAGTTCTGACCCAGGTTCAATCCCAGCCCTCCCTATATAAAGTTTGCATGTTTTCCCCGTCCCTGCGTGGGATTCCTCCGGGCACTCTGGTTTCCTCCCACATCCCAAAAACATGCCACATTAATTGGACCCTCTAAATTGCCCTTAGGTGTGATTGTGAGTGTGACTGGTTGTTTTCCCCTGTGTGCCCTGCGATTGGCTGGCAACCAGTTCAGGGTGTACCCCGCCTCCTGCCCGTTGACAGCTGGGATAGGCTCCAGCACTCCTGCGACCCTTCTGAGGATAAGCGGGTAAGAAAATGGACGGGTGGATGGATACATTGTTACAACAAAGTGAATTTGAAATACGAAGCCATGGAAAATTGTGATGTGCAAAATATTTTAGTGTACATCTGTGATCAAATTTACATGATGGAATGTGGGTGAACATAAATGCTTGGAAAGGCTGTTAAAATGAAAAATTGCAATTTAGGTACAACTTTCTGTCACAATAGAAAAATTACTTTTTTATCCAGTAAAATAAAGTGGACAGTTTGTCGTAGTGGACCACATAAAACGATATGGCAGCCAGATCTGGCCCCCGGTCCTCGAGTTTGACACCAATGCGCTACACCCCGTCCATGCGAATGTTTTTTTTTTTTTTTGTGTGTGTGTGTGTGTGTGTCTACATTGCATGGGGCTTGTGATTGACTGGCGACCAGTCATGCGTGGATTCTGCTTGAAGTCAGCCGGGATAGGCTCCAGCTCACCCACAAACCCAAATAGGGTATAGAACATTTCTTGACACTTCCAAACTTTTAAATAATTCGGTAATGTAAAAAAGCAAAGTGTCAAATATTTTTTTTATATCTAACAAAAACTCCCTGTTACTTCCAAGAAAAAGTCCAAATGTGGCAAAAGACACATTAGAGATGCGCCTTTTTGACACAACTCCATTGTGACCCGTTGCCATTGCAGCTGCCACCTTCACCATCCTGATGTTGCTGGCCAGTCTCAACAGCTGCGCCAACCCCCTCATCTACCTCCTCTTCAGCGGTCCGCTTCCTCGGAGGCTCCTCGAGCCGGTTTGCCGGCGGCGCTCCTTCAACAAGGACTCCACGCACGACGAGGCCACGCTGGTCAGCGCCTTCTACACCAGTTTCAAACACCTCACAAACGACAACTGAAGGAAGGGCGAAGACGGGCAGCCGATGACGCCTGCCGCGTACCGTGCGGACGCCGATCCTCCGGGGTCTCTGGACTGGAACGATATCATTTGTCAGTTACACGAGATATGTTAAATACGGCACTTCTCGGCCAAGCACGAGTGGGTGGTCCGCGTGGAGAACTGCGTTCCAGATGCAGGATGCTGGACAATAACAATCCCGAGAAGAGAGGAACTGTGCCTGAAAAAAAAAAAGAACAAGTCTACGCAAAAGTACTGCGGTGGTGTCAATTGAGTAGTAGAACATTGACCAGAGACCTGCACAATGAAGTACCAATACAGCGGCACCTTGAGATACAAGAAACACTTGTATCCGAAATCAGCTTTCCCAATTGAAATGCACTTGGCTATATTAGGCTACATTGAATTTAAAGTATTAAACACAGCATCAACAAAAAAAAACATTGAGTCTCCTTTTGTGCGCAACCCGGCAAACCGGGTGCAGTACGATACAGTCATGAGAAAAACAAACAAAGAGTATTGCAACTACAAATGGTGACTCAGTAAAATGCAGGAATATGAACTGCTTTTAAGAGAAAAAAGAATATATACTTGTGAGTATTGTTAAATTGTCTGTCCACGTGTGCTGCTTCCCAATTTGCATTCAAATATCCATTTACTTAAAGTAGTACAAACATACAAATACTATCTATTTGATAGACCATCTACAGTCTTTTGCAATGGTTCCTAATGTTAAGCAAAGCACATTTACGCCAAAACTACGAGACTGTATTACATACACAACAACTGCTCTGATCTAGAAAGATTTCTAAATACTGTCGTCGCTTGTATCTCAAGGCACCACTGTCCCGTGCATTTATTCCAAGACAGTCAATTCAAGCATGAGTACGTTTATCTAGAAGCTGCATTTTTGGAGTATTTGATTATTGGACCTACTACGTGTAGTATCTCATGAAAGGTGGGCTTTGGTTGCGTTAAGCATGAGTTATTTTATATTTAATACAGAACAGCGAAATTACCGTGTGTGTATAAGATTGTGTCATAAATCTTATAGCTTTGGTTTTGGAGTACTTCCTTTGTATAAATGTCACCAGGATGTAAGCGAGTCTACAATTTTGGGATTGTTTCCATTACTAAATTATAGGCAAACAGGGCCTCAACAGCCATTTTGTTATTGTTTTACATTTTGATCATTTAATCCCATCACTGTAGCTCCAGTGGATATGCAGGAAAAAGTCTATACATCTAGATCAAATGCCACATTTTTGTAATATAGAAAATTACGGCAAGGATAAATCATAAAAAGATCAACGATTACATGTGACTCGTAACCTGTACAACACAACCGATTTTTTTAAAAAGCGTTTTAAGAGGCGATGTGCATGTTCAGAATGAACTCATCACGTTCACGCATGACAGCTGCCAGCCTTGAAAGTGCCTCTTCTAGTCCCCAAATAAAGTTCAGCTGTTCTTTCTCGGCCTTTCTTGATATTTCTGTTTCCCAATTCCTTTCACAAAATCCAAGGCCACATTTCCAGCAAAGACTGATGCATCACCTAAATCGATGCTGCGACGGTGAAGTAAACACACATCACCAAGCCGTTTTATAGTGCATGAGACTTGAGTGGAGGGAAACACAAGCACTTCAACCAAACAAGGCAGCTTTTGGTATGTCAAGCAAAGACAAATGTGCATTTGCTGCGTTCCCCCAACTGTTGTACAAAAGCTCACTCTGTTCTAAGTGGTCCTCCTGGATGTACACGGACGCTCAAAGTCATCAGGCCAAGTGGGCCGCGTGTGTCATCCTCGCCGCGGTGATGTCTTCGAGCCTCACCGCGACCGTGAGCGTACCACCTACTCCCCTCCCCGTGCGGTTCCACTCGGTGCACAATGTCGTTGAACGCCGCGCACTAATGCAACCCATTACACCCCATCGTTTTATACTTCTGTCTTTATAACGACCAAAACAAATGAGTCTCGTTGCACCTCCCAAAGCCCAACGCCGCCGCGGTCGCACAAGTCGGGAGTTTCATTCAGATGAACATATGGACTGACTCTACTCACACACAAACGAATGTGTGGTGTCTTAAGTTTACAAGAACTTTGAGAGGAAGAAAAGAGTTGAGAAATTACGTGAAGCAGACCACCAGCTTCACCATTTCCATTGCGAGTTAAGGTAAGTTTGACTGTTTGATTATTTTTACAGTCAGATTCAGACTTAGAAAACTTTATGTATCGCCACAGGGAAAAGTTACGATTTCACATTACCCTTTTGCAATGTTAATAAAGATTTTATGTCTGCGACACTTTGATTATTTCCTATGGGAAAAATAGCTTTAAAATGCATCCAGAAACAGATTGTTCGGCCGTAGAGGTCGTACTCGTAAACGGACTTAAAAAGAAGAAAATAGAAAACCTTCAGTACATTTGATTGTTTTTGTGACAGACACACCAATATATGCCATAACTGCATTAAATGTCAATGATGGATTGTGATGAGGCAATCTCTGGCTTTAATATTTAAACGACTGTACATAAGTTGGCTAGCAACAGACAAGGATATTAATTACTGCTTAAATACAAATAAATAACCAACTTAATTATTTAAAGACATAACTGGCAGCAGCATAGCAGATGCTGCGGCTAAAGTAGAGCTCGTGCACCTACGTCACATGACTGGCCAGATTGCTGGGCAAGCAAAGCCTTGGTCAATGCTAAGTCAATTGGAGACAATGCGAAATAACTCCATATAGCAGAACGCCCAGAGTTTTGTCTGATACTGTTAAACATTTAGAAGGTGATAATAAATGAAGATACGTGGAAAAATGAGAGACACTTGGCAGAGAGGACCCAGATTTAATGTCAAAGTCGATGTTTTTTGCCAGTAAGAAATTGGAGTGTTAACCCGCTTGCGCTTGTCTTGGACAACTGGATCTACACATGTATCTGGTGAGGAAGTCGTCGAGATTTACACGGAAGAGTTTGAAAGTGTACAAAAGTCCGGACGCATACAAATACGTCATTGCTGGATCAGCTCTCAACAGAGAGACGGCTTGCGGAAGCGTGTTCGGCTACACGTTAACCTTTGCCGAAATCTATCGATCTTTTAAGTTAGTATTCAATCCAAATACCAATATTTAAATAAATGACCCCTGGTTTTACACAAACTTGCATTCATTAACTATGATTGGGGAAAAAAATAAAGAGAACAAGCGAGTCAGCTCCTCCGTAGCGTTTCCCAAGAAGTATTTATAATGCTAAGTTGGCTCATTTGAGAACAATGCGTAAAAAATAAATAAATAAATAAATAAATAAAGACGGAGTCGGCTCCTCCGTACACAGATCATGTTGTGGCAACACGTTGAACTTTGGTAAACTTCTCCATGACAGTCTTTTTTTTTTTATATACGCATTGTTCTCAAATGAGTCCAATGCGTATTTGAAAAAGGAAAATAAACCACTGCGATAGGCTTCAGCCCCCGTACACGGAAGCGTGTTGCGGCCACACGTTAACCTACGTAAACACCACTGTGACCGACCGTTTTTTTTCTCTTTTTTTCTAAATACGCATTGGACTCATTTGAGAACATTGCATATTAGGGGAAGGAAAAAAAAAAAAAAAAACAACTGTCAGTGAGAAGTTTACCGAAGTTTAACGTGTGGCCGCAACACGCTTCCATGTACATTGGAGACCCCCCCGACGTTTTAAAAAAAAAACTTTTAAACACATTGTTCTCAAATGAGCCAATTTGGGATTATAAATACTTCTTGGGAGTTTGAGATTGAGAAGAATAATTCCTACCTGAAATGAAGTGAAATGAAGCTACACAGTCATGTGTATTTGGTTGGGCATTATCCCTCACGTTTGGTTGCCAAAATCCATCATTTTTTCTTGTCTTTTCAGCTGGTATTCCATAGAATGACCTCTTTGAATATCTGTCTTGTCTGTTGTAACAACCAGCAGCACAACAAGTCTCAGGCATTGTGAATATTCTCCTCCGGTCCAATGTGCACCACACTGTCGAGCAGCTCTTTTTGACTGGCAATATGGCGCCGTGAGAATGGTGACGTAACGTGCACGAGCCCCGTACTGTACAAAGGGTGCAAATGCAGTAACTAAAATATTCCCAAGATTTGATTCTTTCCATTTTAGGAATGGAGATGTTCACACACCTGTGGGTCACTCTTCACACATTTTGTTTCTGATGATAGTCACTGAACGCCATACTCAATTTTGTAGTGATAACCGTGGCACAGTGCGACGTGATGACTTTTCGCAATATGAAAGACGCTTCAGTTTGGGCTATTTGCTTCAGGGAGGTTAATGCCACAGATATTCTACAGATCACACAATATCAAGTTCATCTGCGAGGAGAGCTGGAAATAAACTAAATGAAAAGGCAAAGAATAAGGAGTTCAATTATTGCTCAATGTGACATGATGATTTGGTTCATTACTGACAGAATTGAGGGCACTCAACGGGAAATCACTTTTGTTAGACCCTCACAAAGGTTCAACAATACAAATCACAAAAAGGGGGTTGGGACACGCAATTTTACACATTCTGTGGTAATTTTTTTTTTTTTTTTTTCAAACAAAGATCCAAAAGCAGTCTGTTTGGCAACAAAATATTCACATTCTAAACAATATCACATATTGCATTCAGTGCAATTTGAATTAAGATCATTTATTACCAAGAACTAGCATTTTGCAGCACATTTATGGTGGCCGAAAACAGCAGCTTTACAACCTCAAAAGAACCCGATTATATCACAGACTTGGAAATGACACCATTTTGCCATTTGTTAATGTACTGTACATTTCTTGCTCGATGTTCAGAAAACGATTTAACAGCTGGAACATTCGAAATGATGGTTAAATGCTCCTCTTCCACTTAGTCGAAATTAGTTGTGACCTTTAAAAGGGTCGTCACTGCCATTGGAGCATAAAGTACCCTCCATTCGCAAAAAAAGGTCCTCACGCAAAGTAGTCCATTATAGTCATCACCAGCTTATCTCCATACAAAAATACAACTGTTTTACTTCCAAGTTTTGAACATACCCATAAAGACAGCTTGGGCATATTCAATCAAACATCAAAAATGACGGGCGTTTATAAAGCCGAAAAAGAAAAAGAAAAAAACTCTCTCAATGAGATTTCTGATTCTGTTTGCGCGGTACAACAAATTCAAGTGGCTGAACTGAAGCCGACAGGGTGCTCAAGCGTCTTCAAAACCCTCCGCCGATGTGGAGGACGAGCGCTGGAGTGCCGAAGCGTGACACTCGCATTTTGCGTTGCAGTCAGTGTGCCTTCAAACAGTTGGAGTCGCTCAAAGGAGTACGAATGGAAGCACGTCTCTTTAGTCTTCACGAATGCATATATCTACACACACATAAAGAAGCTTAAAGAACAATTAACCTAACTCCGATAGCGTATGCTACTCAAGTGCCATATAAAGGTTGGATGAACTTTCCGCTAATTTGAAAGATTTACTGCCAAGGGTGACAGCGCGTGATGTAGTTCTTACTTGGATTCAACACAACCAGAAGACTCAGTTTTTACGCGACGAGGGGAAACAGGTCGGGCGTCACAGGCAGAAGAGGCGAGAGCCGTCCTGCCCGTCGTCGCCCTCGCTGGTGGGGATGCGGGGGAGTATGGCCAAGCGAGACAGACCCCAGAAACGAGGCGGAGACAAGTCCTTCTTGGTGGCCGTGAACTTCCAACCCATGTGAGAGCCGCAGGTTCGGCACTGGGCGACTGTCCAAGCGTACCTGTGCAGACAAGGTGCGATGCAGTCAGAAGTCGTCCGTACGCAGATTCGGGATCGCGTGTGAAACGGAGCGCTGGAGCCAGTCCCAGCGGAGGAAGAGGCATGGCAGGGCAAACCCGGAAGGTCTCAGTTGTTTGGATAGGTTACCGCTAATGTTGAAATGATCAATTTTCAGAGGTACAGAAGTAGCAGGTGGAGGCCCAAGAGCTCAGTGGTTCGGGCATTGGGGTTGTGAGTTCGTATCCCAGTGGGGCCTCCACTCCCCGAGCTGGGTTGCGTCAGGAAGGGCATCCAGCGTAAAAACTGTGCCAAACATAAAAGAGCGTTCATCTGAGATGTCACGCTGTGGCGACCCCCAACGGGACAAGCCGAAAGAAACTACAAATATCAGGTAGAGATACAAAAGCTTAGAGTGCCCTCTAGTGATTATAAGTATAAAATAACGTGAAATTCATCACATGTATAAATCGCTCCGGAGTTGCACACCTGGCCAGACTATGAAAAAAGTGCAACTTGTAGTCTGAAAAATAAGGTAAATATTAAATGCAGTTTCTAACAGACATCATTGATCGAGAAAAACACACATGGACTAAATGTCTGACCCGATGTAAAAAAAATAATTCCCCCTGGACCTAATAAGTGGTAGAGGCCACCATGGGCAGCGTTTGTGTTAACTGTTGTTGGTTTTTTTTATCTTGCCGTGGAGGAGATTCAGCTCACTATCCCCTACAAAATTATTTGAACTCCGCCAAATTACAATTTTTTTCCCCATATAACCTTCTTATCAGTTCAATCAACAGTTTTTAAACTGGATGTAGGTCAAGACATTAATTTGTCCACTCAGAATTTTGACATTTTGGGATGTTTCAGGGTGATTGTTTTGCTCCATAACCCAGAAGCCCACCACGAGCCCAGCTACAGGGCTCGTGGTGGTGATGCCCGGACTTGGCTTACATTTTCTGGTAGCCAGCAGAATTCATGGTTCCCTTTAAGGTCCTGAAAAAAACTCACCTGCCCCAGACCGGTACACTGCCACCACATTTGACAGAACACATTATGTTGCTTTAATCAAATGATGTTGTTTATGGATGTACTGGCAACTGGTCATACACGTCCTAAAATTTAAAATTTTGCATGCGAGTCAAATTTCAGTGCGATACACGACAATTACTTCATTGGATGCAGTAAATAATAGACTAGCATGGATACAGTTAGTGTACAGATTAGAGTACAGTAAAGCCTTGGTTCTCGAACGTCCCCGTTTTTGAACAAATCGGTTTTCGAATGAAAATTTTGAGATTTTTTTGCTTCTATTTTCGAACAAAAATTGGAACTCGAACGCCCCCCACAAACCCCGGAAATAAGATATTGCCCGCCGCCTGAGCAGCTTTGTTGTGAATTCCCACACTGTCGAAAAAAAAACGGAAATAACACAACGTGCGCGGCGCAAGCAGCTCACCCACCGACGACGCGCTTTGTTATTGTCAATTCGAACTTTCCCCGAAAAAACCCAGAAATAAAATAATGCGTGCGGCGCAAGCAGTTAACCCACCCACGACGCGTTTTGTTATTGTCTATTCGAACGCCCCCCAAAAAACGTGTCCCAGTAGTTACTGTTGTTTTTCTTCTTATCGAGGACTACCATACTAAACCCCAAACATGGCTCCAAAGATGGCAAGTCACTTGTTTAAAGTTATTCCGCACTTTTGTTGAAAAAAAAAAAAGTTTAAAAGGCTTCTTAAATTATTTCATTATATAAAGTATTGAAACTATACAGGTACTTCTACTATGCAGGAAAAGCTAAAAAAATGCTTTAAAAAGCCTAATTTTTTTAGACTTGGAACGCATTGTTTCTTTTTCCACTCATTGTAGTGGGAAACATTGATTCGGTTTTCGAACAAATCACTTCTCGAACCGTTTTCTGGAACGGATTGTGGTCGAAAACCGAGGCCTCACTGTATTTATGTGTACTGAGACAATGATCAATAGCAGAGGTTGCTTGGGTTTTTCAAAAAGCACTAAATAAATTCAAGCTACTGTATTATTATTACTATTCGTAGTATGACAGTACATGTTGTGAATGTAAACTGATACTTTCACACAGGCAGATTATGTGGCTTCATACCAGTGAATAATGTGAGGCTACTTGAAGTTATGTCATAAGAAAAAGCCAGGTGACACTTATGAGTCATCCAAAAGTTTTCGTATTAACTTGTCACAGCGGGGGGGTGCGGGAACTATGAGCGGGTTACCCTGGAAACCAGCTATGGAGCGTGGACGGCCTGCCGACCAGGTTGAGGTTGTTAGCCTTGTAGACAGTCAGAGTCTCGTGGACGTAACCGTGTGGGTTGACATAGGCAGCCATGGGACCGTACAGAGACAAGCTGGAGGAGGACACGGGCACACAATCAGGTGGGTGTGTGTGTGTGTGGGGGGGGGGGGGGCCCACACACACACAAAGGCAGCATTGAAGAACCATTACAAACTGAGACCTCAGACACATCAAATGTTTGCTTCCTTTCTGTGGTCCAGTAAAAAAGCAACAGCAGTAAACAAATCTATCTTTGGTATCCCATTAAAAAAAAAAAAAATCAATTTGATGGACAACCTTCAAACTCAAGGACTGAATGTCCAGAACTGTCACTCTGTCGTTTCATGGAGCCTGCGAAGCTTTACATTTTTTTCCCCATGACCACCATCCATCCATCCATCCATCCATCCATCCATCCAGGCTACCTTTGGCGAGCGAGGTAAGCTCATTATCAATATGCTAATCATCAGGAGTGATTATGAAATATTATTATGTGGCACATTTTTCTGGAAAAAAAACGCTCTAACTAGCTCACGCTCTGTCCACACACCGAGTCCGTACACAAACACAGCACTGCCCATCTTGTGGCTGGCATTTTGATTTTGGGCAGAACGCCAGTCTTCGAAATGGTATCACACAAATGTGAACAGCAGTGGATCACCCAAAAAAAGAAAAATAGTAGTGTGGTAATATAATTTCCAGCTGCATTTAAATTGCTTCTCCCAGGCTCTTCAAGTGGAGCCAAATAAATAACAAATGCCAGTTTAAGTGTTTTTATAGTAAAACAATTTATTCGGTTGATAGTGTTACTGTTGCACCTTCTAAAACTTTTAATAATATGTAAGATGTCAATGTTTTATTTTAAATGTCAATAAATTGGTTTACAGCAAATATCTTTATTTTATTTCCAATATGACCCAAACTCTGATCTTAAAACCAACGTGCACATTAAACATAGATTTTGAAGCAGTTTTACATTTATGTAGTTGCACCGTTATCACCGACTCCCCGAGGACGGCCATAACTACGACAGAGCAACGCCATAAAAAACAAGTTAGACACCCCTGCTTGGAGACAGAGTTCCAATTTAAAAGTCTGCATTTAATGAAAGACATCTATCAAATGTTTAACCAGTCAATGAATGCAATTATTTTCGATAGATGAAAGTTCAAGCAGTTCGGCTCCAGCGTGCGTCTGGACAGTTTTAAGAGTGTGACACAAATGAAGTGTCACGTCACTGTTACATAAGGTTGGGGCCACGTTATGATGTAATGTCAGCTTCCTGGGGAAGTAATGACTTATGATGTCGCCGTAATTTAGATGATTAGGGCTATAAAGGTTGGCTGTCCAGAAGTGACAAAGAATTATCCTTAAGTCTCATTCAAACAGACCATTAGCAGATATTTATGAGAAATTAGACAATTTGCAGAGTGGGGTTAGAATGTCCACAGCGTGGACTTCAGCTCAAATGACTTGTGTGGAAAATTATTTTGCAAAAAATATATTCAATACCAATAACACTACTATTTATAACCATACCATTTTCTTCACCGCTATCCTCACGAGGGTCGCGGGGAGTGCTGGAGCCTATCCCAGCTGTTAACGGGCAGGAGGAGGGATACACCCTGAACTGGTTGCCAGCCAATTGCAGGGCACATTGAGACAGCCACAATCACACTCACAATCACACCTAAGGGCAATTTAGAGGGTCCAATTAATGTGGCATGTTTTTGGGATGTGGGAGGAAACCGGAGTGCCCGGGGAAAACCCACACAGGCACGGGGAGAACATGCAAACTCCACACAGGCAGGTCTGGGATCAAACCCGGGACCTCACAAATGTGAGGCCAAGGCAATACCAGCTGATCCACTGTGCCACCTACTTTTTCAAAATTATGATTATTGTTGTTGTTTTATGTCTAGATTCATTGGTTTTTCAGTCAATAAACACCACAGAGGCATTCAGCATTGCCGCCTAAAAGTGAGTAATCCATCACATTTCATCCCATAAAAGTGTATTTTAATGTCGACATTAAGGGAAGCGTTAGCAATTTTAAAAAATGTTGAAATTGTCAGTCTCACTTGACAAGATGAAAATGAATGAAATGATCATAATATGTATATATGTCAGCCAGCGGCACAGTGGAGCATCTGTAAAGCTTTGGCTTTACACTTCTGAGGACTCGAGTTCAATCCCAGCCCGCCTGTGTGGAGTTTGTATGTTCGCCCTGTGCCTGGGTGGGTGTTCTCCAGGCACTCCGGTTTCCTCCCACATCCCAACAACATGCAACATTAATTGGATACTCTAAATTGCCCCCAAGTGTGATCGTGAGTACGACTGTTGTCTGTCTCGATGTGCCCTGCGATTGGCAGGCAACCAGTTCAGGGTGTACCCCGCCTCATACCCGTTGACAGCTGGGATAGGCTCCAGCACTCCTCGCGACCCTTGTGAGGATAAGCGGCTAAGAAGATGGATGGATGGATGGATGGATGGATGGATGTCAGCCACCCCTGGCAGTATTTTGTACTACTAGAATTTTACAGAAACCATCATGCTCCAGGAAAATCAACAAAAGACAAAGGGCGTGACTGACAAGGTGTCAATAATGTGTTCCGGATTGGAGGGCATATCAATTGTGCTGACCTATTCGATTAGGGGATTCAAGAACCTGCTTAGAACAACGGTGGAAATATGTGTACACCTCCGGGGAGGGGAAAAAAAAAAATCCTCATTTGCTAACAACTGGCTATACAGGCAAAACAAAGGGACTTTAAACAGATTAGGATTTCGAAGTGACAAAATTAAAGTTAGGCTACGTATATCACCAATTTTTGATTGTATATAAAACTTCAAACTTCTAACATTTGGTGTTACAATAACACAGCATTCCGCGTAAGGCCCGTCAGAGACTTGAGTCGAATCGGCGATGAGGGAAGTGAGTCTACATTCATCTGCTAACAGCTTCAAAACTGAAAACTCCTGTTTATGTGCCACTTTTGATATAATGAATGAATAAAAATGACTTCCATTCTCTGTTACAAATAGTTCAAACTTATGACTTGGGGTGATGAATAACATTTTGTGAAATATGATGAAATAAATGTTATGCTCTGCCGTAAAACACAATTAAGAGACTTTAATAAAATGTTAAGCATCATCACCTGAAGATCTCTTTTTTGGTGGTGATTTCCGTGTCTTGGCACTGCTTACAGCACAGCGATGTGCACTGAGGAAATAGAAATGGGATAATCATTAAAAGGAAACTGAATAGATCATAAAAATAATAATTTGTCATCTCAGAAATTTTAAAATATATATATGTTCATATGGGGGCAATAATTTTAGGGCGTATAAAGGTTTTTTCAGGTCTTGCTTTACGCGTGTGCATCACACACCACAGATGAAGTCCAAGAATAATCGGGGAAAGTGGGCTAAATATGTTCCCAATGAGGGTACTTATTACGTTTTATCACACAGGAACAAAAACTGTAGTAACTGCGTAGCTGACACATCCAGGAAGTGCGCATGTTAGAGCTTCAGTTGGCCAGCGGCAACGCAAGAATTTTAATAAATGTATATGTGCTTGGAGGCACGGTGAGTCAGCCGGCAAAGCATTGGCCTCACAGTTCGGTGGACCTGGGTTCGATCCCGGCCCCGCCTGTGTGGAGTTTGCGTGTTCTCCTCGTGCCTGCGTGGGTTTTCTCCGGGCACTCCGGTTTTCCTCCCGCATCCCAAAAACATGCAACATTAATTGGACGCTCAAAATTGCCCCTAAGTGTGATTGTGAGTTTGACTATTTGTCTCTATGTGCCCTGGAATTGGCTGGCAACCAGTTGAGGGTGTACCCTGCCTCCTGCCCGTTGACAGTTGGGATAGGCTCGAGCACTCCCCATGACCCTCATGAGGATAAGCGGTAAAGAAAATGGATAGATGGATGGGTATATCTGCTTCAATTAACATTGATCGAAGCAAACAATGACTGATGAAAATAAATTAGACAGATGAATAATAAATGTAATTAGCCCATGTGTATATATATATAAAATCTAAATTATAAAATATAATCAAAAGGTAATGTCATGGTGGCACATCTGCCTCACAGTTCTCAGGAATAGGGTTCGAATCCCGGCTACGCTTACTCCGGTTTCCTCCCACATTCCCAAAATATGCAAAGTAGGCTAATTGAAGACTCTAAATTGCCCGTAGGTATGAATGTGGGTGCGAATGGTTGTTTATTTTCTAATATGCCCTGCGACTGGCTGGCGACCGGTTCAGCATGTACCCTGCCTCTCGCCCTGAGATGACTGGAATAGGTTCCGGCCAGCCGGCGACCCGAGTGAGGAGAAGCGGGAACGGAAGACGAATGAATAAATGAAAGGTAATATCATTTCAAATCGTGGTGCACCAAGAGAAGTATGAATCACAACGTAGAAAGATAAAAAAAGATAGCAGCGGTTCTACTGGCTCAAAAAAGACACACAGAGAGACACACACACACACACACACACAAAATGCAGGACAACAAAGCTGTCATTTCCATAATCAATTTCCACATATCCTGTACTACTAATACAAAAAAATAATAATAATAATCTCCGGCTTTAAAGGAGGAATATTATGAAAATTGACTGATTTTGATGGCTTGATTCCAAAAAGTCAGGTCTCCGGAGTGCCTGTCCACACATCAAGTGTGAAATTAAAATGCCTCTGGTGGGTTTGTGCAAATTCTATTAATTTGCAGTCTGGACGCTGAGGGGTGAACATCTGCTTTGCCAGAGGGGTCTCTGAATCTCCAAAAGTCTCAAATAACCACATCAAAAAAAAGCAGTCAGATTTGCTGTTCACTACTTTTATTTTAAAAATCCCGCTCGAGGGGTTGGGGAATTTGCTAACCAACCACAAAGTCGTTAAGTTAGCATTAAGAAATAGCCACTTATGTGATCGCCATGCCCTTTTGTCTGCCCAGGTCGTCACGGTAATAATAGACATAAATCGCCATTTGCACGAGAACGAACCCAGGAAGAGCGCCAAAAGAACCATCATAGAACTGTTTTAAATTGTAAAAGAATTGTCCCATTGTCTCCTTGAAGAAACAAAACAGCTGCCTCTCTGCGTGCATGCTATCCTCTAAGTAAATGCAAATTGTAAATAGACCGCAACACCAAACAAGATTTGTACAATGATACAAACATACAATTGATATTACAATATATTAAGAATCACTATTTGCCTGATTATTTATTCTATCACAATCTTTCATTTTTATGTATTATACTGATTCTAAACCCTCAAGCCCAAATTCAACGTACACTCTGCTGTAGACAGCCCACTCCAAAAGTATTGGAATGGCAAGGTCACGTCTCTTGTATTTGTAGTATATTGAAGATATTTGGATTTCAGATCAAAAGGTAAATATGAGACAAAAGTTCAGAATTACACCTGTTATATTATGGTATTTATATCTATAGATATCACATTGTAAGTAAGCAATATTATTGGAAAACGTGACTAATGGGGTGGTACGGGGTGGGGGGGGGGCAACTGGTTAGAGCGTTGGCCTCACAGTTCTGAGGACTGGGGTTCAAATCCCGACCCCACCCGTGTGGAGTTTGCATGCGTGGGTTTTCTCAGTGCACTCTGGTTTCCCGCCCACATCCCAAAAATATGCATTCATTCGAGACTCTAAATTGCCCCTAGGTGTGCCCTGCGATTGGCTGGCAACCAGTTCTGGTGTACTGAGCAACACCCACTCCCTGTCTCCAGGTCAGCCAAGGGTATCAACAGCTGTTGATGACAAACATTGTCAAACACCCAAAGACCCTCAGCGACATCACTGCCAACCTCCCCAGGGCAAGTGTGAAGGTATCACAATTCAGTGTTCGAAGAAGACGATGAGTGAAGAAAAATACATACCACAAGATGCAAACTATTCATGAGCAAAAAAATAATTGGAAGGACAGATTGGATTTCGCAAAGAAGTGCACAGATGAACCACAAAGATTTTGGAACAAAGTGTTATGGAATGATGAGACAAAGATGAACCTCTACCAAAGTGATGAAAAGGGGAAAAGCATGGAGAGAGGAAGGATCTGCTTGTGATCCAAAACACACAAGCTTCTCTGTGAAGCTTTGTGCAGGTCATGTCATGGCTTGGGCCTACATGGGTGCTTCTGGAATGGACTCACTCATCTTTATCGATGATGTAACTCATTATGGTATTGGCAAAATGAATTCTGAAGTTTACAAAAACCATTTTGTCTTGCAATTTACACAAAAATGCATCCACACTAATCTAGTGCCACCTATGCCACCAAATACTTAATGTTTTTCCACTTCATGTTTATTGAATAATGTCTGTTCCAATACTCTTTATCTCATTTTAAAAGTGGGTGGATACCAACAAAAAGAGCTCTGTTCTGAGTTGTTTTTTTTTAACACATTTAGATGTAAATAGCGTGAAACAAAAGCAGGAATTTGCACATTTTGTATCAGATTCATGTTTTGGTCTGAAACACAAGCGCAACAGAGGA
Organism: Syngnathoides biaculeatus; assembly: GCF_019802595.1. NCBI lineage: Eukaryota > Metazoa > Chordata > Actinopteri > Syngnathiformes > Syngnathidae > Syngnathoides > Syngnathoides biaculeatus. Next base: position 14,038,796 of record NC_084649.1, on the reverse strand, counting down.
ATTGAACTTGCTGTTCCAAAACCTTTGGAGGGGACTGTGCATTTGTGGTTAAAAAAAAAAAAAAAAAAAACACGGAACAACATCACACACATGCAGGCATGCGAGGGGAGAAGTCAGTGTCAAAAGGACACTCAGACAGTGCTTGTGCCTCTTGACCCGGGTGGCTGGGACAGTGGTGCCTTGCTCAAGGGCATCTCGGTAGTAACAAGACAACGAGATGCTGTTTTTTATATATTGCCAAAGCACGACTTTGACCCCCTCAAATCCAAAGCCCCTGTACTTACAGATGAGTGTAATAAACTAGTAGTAATAAAGCAGGTGTTTTTTGTTTTTTTTTTTTCTTTTACCCGATCCATGATGTCCAGCTCACAGCGAAGCCTCTGAATGGCGCTGCCAATCTTCAGCAGCTGGAGCCTGAGCGAGTCATCAATGGGCAGACAGGCGGCCACTCTGTAGGAGAAATCTGACAGTAACGAGAAAAGAGGAGAGGAGAGAGCATCAGGAGGAAGGAAGGAGAACACACAGAACATTGTGCGTCATCATCGTCGTGCATTAATAAACACAGATGGGACCGACCTATGGCATTTGTGGGAAGAGAGTCATCTTTCAAATTCTCGTCCCACTCGTGGAGTTGCTTCTTCACTCGGTTCATGAGTGACTCCTGCGGGAAGGTAGAACACAAGCTTTACATTCCCATTAAGATTCCTGATCTTGGCTTGAACATTTTTTTGTTAGGCTCTTACGGAGTCGTAGAGGGCATAGACCCACGGCGGCCAAGGCGTCAGACTGGCACAGTAAAACTTTCTCTAAGATCAACAAAAGACGGAGATTATGTGAAAAGAAACACGAGAGCATAGGTATGGATCCATCCACTTTGACATTTTGTACGAATAGACAAAGTTAGATTGTTGTGTAAGACAACAGGACTTGACCAAAAAGAACAAAAAATATAAAAATAACTTTTGTTTTGCTGTCATTTTTCACGAGCTGAACTCAAAGATCCAAGACTTTTTATTGACCCATTTCTCTCAAATATTGTTTATGAGTCTGTCTAAATGAGTGTTATACTGACCATATCTCCCTTTCCGAGACAATCCATCAAGCTAACAGGTGTGGCATATCAAGTTTTTGTTTCATTATTGAATCATTATTCCACATATCTACCAAACGTGTACCTAAGTGTTCTGTGACATCATACATAATGTATCTTGACTGTGTGTGTGTGTGGAGTCCTGTATTTGCCCCCTTACAATTTTGGTTCAACTGTGGATTATAAGACTTCCAGGTCATCCAACATTTTGCATTTTTTTCTTCACCGGGTAATTAAAGTACATCAAATGTAAATTTTTTACCTGTTGGTAGCTATTCCACCAGCATTCTGCTTGCTTGCAGCTCTGAGTTGGGGGCTTAGAGGAAGGATGCACAACGAGCCTGGAGAGGGGAGTTAGCTGAACAGCAGATACAGGATCAGGAAGGATTCGTTCTGGAAGGATCTGGACTTTGGCTTGTCGAATCCTGAAAAAAAAAAAAAAAAAAAAAACCACCACAATGATATACTATACACAATTATAAAGGGTTACACTTTTAATGCGAAAATTGTACTAAATATGCAGAAAAAGATTGTGCACTATGGAAACAAGCTCATGAAGCATTATAAAAATATGACCTCAGTGTGATTGCATATCAGCTAATTGCATTTCAGAAAAGCTTTGGGCTGGAATGACAGCTTTCAAGTCACCCTCGCTGGAGCCACTTGCAGTATAAAGAAAAGCTTAATAGAATAACTTGGTACTGAGTCATTTGTGAGCATTGGTGGCGCCACCAGGAAACAGCGGAAATGTGTCTTTATGAGCACCGAGCATCACTGACTTCCTCAAACATCAGGATCGAGACTACAAAATGGTACAGAGTTATTTTTCCTCATAGACGCCACTGTGGAATGCAGCATATAAGATATATTTCTATGGTGATGTCTACAAAACAATAGGACACACACACACTAGCTTTTGGTTTTTTAAAACTGACCACACTGTGTTATGAACATACACACACAGATGCACAACAGACTCGCTGATAATATTAACGCTGACAACAGGCAAAAAGCGGCTAGATAGGGAGTTGCAGAGGGAATCGGAACTGTTATCTAAAAACGACGCACACAATTACCTGATCCCACGAAAGAAGAGAGAGTCGTATGCTTCTACTCAATTGAAGCTTTTGTAATTGAGAAATACTCAAAGATGAGTCTGGTGTATCAAGATTCTTATTTGGGGACAAGATAACTGACCAAACATTAAAAGATCACGGAAGAAGGAATAGCACCAGGACATTTTCCCTCGTAATTCTTTACATGTGCATCAGGGAGCAAGGAGGAGAATTAAAACAAAGCCACTGCAAAAGTCAAAGTGAGACAAAAAGTGTGACTAACCTATGCAGATATATATATATATATTTATTATTTTTTTTTTTTAAACAGCATGACACTTAAGGTGCTGTTCCACAAGACGAAACAAATTGCCTGCGTCCTAAAGAGTACATGCAGGTGATAAATGTCTTAAAATCAGACTGGAAGACTTCTGTACTACAGTGTATCTGTTCTCTCGGTACTAATTGTTATAGTATAACTTGATAATTGCAAATCCTTACCAGTCATGATAATTGCATGCACAAACCATTTGTAACGATCTGTTTATACAACATACCTGGTCTTTGCGTGTCAATTACATAGAGTACAAGGATAATTCCTGCAACTAATTAGGAAGATTCACTCATGATTAGAAAAATAGTGGACCAGAAAAAAATGTGTCATAATTTCAAACAGACGTTCCCATTTGGAATGTTTGCAGAACGATACTGACACCTAGCGGTGGTTATTACAATGGAATTACTGGTCAGTGGAAAATAAATTTAACAGACTAATTGGAGAGAGGTATTCTGTTTATCTGAAGTACTTTTTCCCGTGGCTTGAAAAGACACAGGGGACACAAAAGCGGCCATTCCTGCAACTACCCGTCTTTGTCTCTTGATTGCGCCAGTAAACAACAATGGCCAGTTCTGGAACTAAAAAAAAATGAAAAATACCTGTCCCACTAAACTTGTACTATTACTACGTATAAATTCACAAATCGTGTGAGTCGTCATCCTTCAGGAAGATTCAATGATGTTCAAATCTGCTTGAAAAAAACTCACTTGTGTTTGTAATTGAGATACAATAAAATTATACTGCCCATCTTGTGTCGAGGCATCAAATCATTTCTTAAATCACAAATAAGTTCAAACATTAGCTCTTGGTCAACCCTGGCACTTGTAACTGGAACCGACTGACTGGTACTTATGACTGCGACCCCCTCCCCAAAAAGTAAAACATACTTGTCGTTGTTAATTTCTGAGGAAGTAGTTTTTCCAGGTATTTTTGATCGAACGCCGTTTGTACATGGATATGAATTTAACAGATATCTTTTTTTTTTTGGTTTATGATTTATGAGAAAATTTCAACATACCCATCTGCTTGAGTTCTTATTTCATGGACTTTGAATCTCTGCCTGCCCACAGCTTTCACTTTGACGGTCTCAATGCCGTACTCTTGCTCCTCCCGGTATGCGTAGATTTCTGCTGTAGTTCCAAACTCTGCCTCTAGCTCGCCTCCATCACTGCAAGAATCAATATACAGTAGTTTACTAGTGTGAACTCAAGCAGATTGCAGCGCCTGCTGTCGATAAGTCATCTTCTGAACGGCGGAGAAAAACAAAGTCAAGGTTTTGGGGTGGCCCCATTCAAAGTCCAGACTTGAATCTAATTGAAATGCAGTGGCATGACCTAAAAAAAGATGTTTATGCCCCCCAAAAATGTCATTTTTTGCTGAATTCAAACAATTCTGCGAGGAAGAGAGGGCCAAATTTGTCGAAAAAAATTGACATTACATCAAATTAAAAGAAAGTTCGTATTCTTGGAATATGTGGGTCGTGATGCGTAAGGTTACTGAAACTTTAACAGTAAAAGTATAAATGTCCATTTAAATGGGCCCCATTTTACTGCTTATTTGTACTCTCTTTATCTGTGTAGTTGAATTGATGGCATTTAAAGATATATTACTTTACATGCTCAATACGTGCATGTTCCATATCAAAATTATTATTTAGAATCAGGAACATCCCTCAAATATTGTGGAGGAACTCCTGTGATTTTTTTGTTTTTGTTTTTTTTGAATTTTTGTTTTTTGGTTACCTTAATTCAAAATACTCTTTACTGTTTTCTCATTTTGATGATTCAATATATTTTAAAGTGAATAAAAGTGTGTTGTCATTATTGTGTATGTTGGGGGCGGGGGGGTTCAGTGCCAATAGGAGGGTCTTGGCAGGGTGCCATTCAGGCTATTCCCATCACTTGCTACAAACACACGTTTTGAGCAATAGAAAAACTATATTATGCTACGAGTTATGGTTCTGGAATGTGTTTCAAACACCTGTTGGAATGTTCCCTCATTTAAATCTGGGTACCTGCCACTTAAAAGATCTTTCCACAGACCTGTGTGGGAGTACGGCGGCCACGTACCTGTGTGCGAGCACAGCAAAGGTTCGATCCCTCTGTATTACACTCCTCATCATGCTGACCTCCTGCGGCCTGAAGAGCTGCAGGGGGAGCGTCTGTCCGGGCAGCAGCATCACAGCAGTGTGTGGCAGCACGGGGATGGTCTGACAACTGTCATCGTCGTGGACGGTGCGGCCGTGAAACTCCTCCATGTCCGAGCCAAGGTACTGTCAACACGAGACAAGTGTTGACGACAAACAAGTGTGGTCAAAGAAAAGAGAAAGTGAAGCTAAAAGAACCTGCTTGGTGACTCACAGCGTGTGAAGTGGGTAGACTGGGGTCGAACGTGATAATGCTTGGTTTCGTTGCCTCCTCGCTGTCTCGATCTTCAGTCTCCATGTCATCTTCCTCCTCTTCTTCCTCCTCCTCGTTCCCTGTTTTTGCAGAGGAAGAAGTGCAAGTCACTAAAGAAAAACATTCTTGCGAGAAGAGATAAAAGCAGTCGAAGAGGCTGAATATGGAATTCTAGGACTGTGATAAAACGTGCCAAATCCTTAGCTGGATATAAATTCTTCCCGGGAGAAGGCGGCCAGTGAATCCCTTAAAACGGCGAGTTGTCCGCTTACCTGGAAAGAGCTGTAGCTGGTTGCCCATGTTATCGTTTATGTTGCCTTCGTCTCCACCCCTGTCGTCGGCCATATCCTTGTGTTTACACTGCAGCTTTTCTTCTATGGTGGGATGGTTAGCCACGCAGCAGCCTACTGGCTCACGAGCGCCCCCCCGTCGAGATGGCCGAGTGGACAGTAGACAAAACGTACATTTGGGGTGTCCACATTTATACGATTGAGGCCCACTACCTATGGAAGTAGATTAGTGCCACCAGGATTTGAAATGTAAAGTGAAATAGGATTTGAAATGCCACAGAAAACAGGATTTGAATTTGAAATGTAAAGTGATCACATTTTCAACAGTTAAGTTCTACAATTAAGTGTCTAAAATTCACAGTCTGTGCCAATAGGCAGAACACCCAGCCAATCGCAGTTACGCTTTCCTAGTCACGTGACGTGACATCCTAAGAAAGCGTAACTGGATTGGATGGCTGTTCGGTTCTGACCTGAAGTAACCCTGCCTGGTGGCACAGACGGGGAATTTCAGACGGCGAATTGTAGCCAGTTGAATTACCATTGAAAAGTCAGACTGAAATACAACTATAGAAAATGTGATCACTTTACATTTCAAATTCAAATCCTGTTTTCTGTGGCATTTGAAGTTCAAATCCTATTTCACTTTATATATCAAATTCATATCCTACTTCACTTGACATTTTAAATTCAAATCACGGTAGCACAAATCTACTTCCATACTCTACCACATAGATAAAACATCACTTGCGTAAATGAATCTTGCTAAAAAAAAAAAACAACAACAAAAAAAAACAATTCAATGTGATTTAGGCCAACGTGGGCTTGGTAAAATAAAGAAAAAAAGTAGTCTAAATCTCAGCTTGGTGTTACAAATGACATAGCAATAAATGATATTGGAAAAACATGATTTCCTGTAGAAACAAAAAATAGTTTCATTTGCTTTTTTTTTTTTACACTGACATCTTCAGACGCAACGCATCCCTTCAGGTACTTTTTGGAAAATCTGGTCAATTAGATTACATATTCAAAATATATTCCAGTATGTGGGCTTTCTATTGAAATTCAGATTTGATGACACTAAGGATGTTAAAATTTACATTTAAAACATGACCTGGAAGCTGCAACAGCAACTCTCAATGTGAGGTTATCATTTAGTTCCGTGATTACCAAACAGTACACCAGGTTACATTGGTGTGCCGTGAGCGCTCTTCAGGTGTGCCATAAGAAGTTACCCAATTTTATGCAATTGCTAAAAAAAATGTATCTTTATTAATCTATTTATGCCTGCGAGGCATGACAGAACAAAAAAAAAAAATCTATTAAATGGCAGGAAGTACATACAGCAATTAATCGATACATTTTTGGTGACATTTACTTTTGTTGGTGTGCCGTGGCATATTTTTTTATCGTAAAATATGTACCTTGACTCGGAAATCACGGATTTGGTGAATATCCTCAGGTAACTTTCAGCTAAGCATCTTGTGCATGGCTTTTCATTGTTCAAATGCACAACAGCTCTTATGAGTTATTTAGCAGACATAACCAGTAAATTACACAGTAAGTTATTGCCTTTGTAGGTTAATATTTCATCCCAATTCTGTTGTGTTTAGACTTCCACATTTGACATGGCAAAAGTTGATTGCTCCAACTCAATCGTATTCTCGAATCACCCTAATCAAACAATGACATCATAAAGTTTGGAACAGTGTTCATTTATTGTTCAATACACCACATGACAGTTGCCAGATCAACAAGACGTTTCATGGTCCATGAACCAAAAAAGGCTGCAGCAGCTCCGCCCGGTGCCATCTTGGAGACGTTCACAGGAAGTCGGACGAGGCGCACGGCCGTCAGAGGCCGAGTTGGAGGTGGCCCAGTGCATCCGATTCAGCCCTACAAGAAAGTCCGACAAGGTTGCGGCTGGCCCGATGATTTACTTTGACCTCTGCCTCATCTTTCTCCTTTTACGCTTCAGCCTAAAAAAAAAAAAAAAAGAAAAAAAAGGAGTTTTAGAACAGTTAAGTTTAATTGAAAACAGCAGAAGTGCATAATAGTTGGAACTTTAGAAGCACAAGCTCACAACAAAAGTTGCTCAAATTTTACCAACATTCATGCCAAATCTTAGGAACTGCAAATTATTTTTCATGTTTTTTCAATAAACCATGAAAATTTCCATCCCTTTATCAAATAGTACTTTTCTAGAATAGAAACTGGCTTATCAGAAAATGGGCAAACATGCTTAAGCAATGTTATCAAAAATTTTTTGATAAGTCGAGTTTAATGTTAAGGACTACAGAAATCCAAAAATATTTACTGTTAGGAGGCTGAAGTTCTGTGAATTTAGACAAATTTAGGTTGAAAAGAATCTCATTGGTTAGGTTTCCAATTAGCCCATCTTGTGTCTTTATCGTTAATTTATCCGATCGGTCTTATGGTGGTGGTGACGTCAGTGGGAACCGGCAGCACGGAAACTAATTATCCAAAAATCTTTAAAACGAGGACGTCTTTACAACACATCCAACTTTCTCTAGGCATTTGACTTTGACTCAAGATTAACCTTTGGCCTAAAAAAAAATAGCACAATAAAAGCCTTATTGCCATACAAGAGAAACGAAAATACGTGTTGATCTTACCTGCGCATGCGCTTCTTCCTCCACTGCAAGAACAAGAAACCGTTAAATGTAAACCAACACGTGCATTACATGTGCTGCATGCAGCCTATTAGCGAGCAGTTCGAGTCCCAGCGCGAGTTAAATTAAACCACATTCATCACAATTACCTTTAACAACAAGTGACATAAATCTACAATGGAAGTCAACCACTCACTGACTGTCCATTACGAGCGCGCGTGCAAGCGGGCCCTGCTAGTAGCATTAGCATACAAGATCCTGCGCTCAGTAGAGTTAACTTAGCTGTTAATTCACGAGCCACAGACGACGTAAATAAAGTGCAAAAGATTTGAGCGGAAAAACTTTAACATTTAACAAATCCCAAATCCAAAACAATTCCACTTTTGCGGGAATCGCTTCTTGCTTGTTTGTGGCCGTCAGTGAGGGCGACAAACAAAACGATCTTACCTTAGCTCTCATCGTGTGGAGAAGAGTCTGTCAAAGGAGAAATAAAACGTTAGTTGTGGTGGATGATGGCTAACCCTCGAGGATTCGATTGGATTGCGATGGGAACAAACAAACTTCTTTACCTCGCAACGAAAAGGGCAATGGAAAGAGGATGTGACGACACAGGAGGGCTGTATTTATAACAACTGTGACGTCATTTTCAAGCGCCGGTAGACGCGGGTACGTTCAGAAATTGATGACGCTCTCACTCCGCCCAGAAAGTGCAGTGTTCAAAGAGCCAAAGAATGAATTTACGAACGAACCAGCATGGTGGCCAAACGTCAGCTGGTCCAACAAATTGAATGTGTCAGTTCTCCCCAGTAAACGAATGTGGCAATCTGAATAACCGAACGTTGCGGAAATGTAGAGAGCGCGCTTGGAGTCTTTTCCAAACATACCCCAAGAATGTTGCCTTTGTTATGACGGTAGTTGTAGTTTCATAGGTTTACGCCAGTGTTTCGAAGACGTTTTAGGTCTAGTTACACGTACCGCCACCCAAAAATGCTTTGCATCCCCAAGTACCAGCATAATGGTCAACTTGAAATTGCAGTATGATAGGAGTGCTCATAAATCAATGTAACACAATTTAACTGTACTGCATTGGGTTAAAAAAAAAAAAAAACAAGCCAGCGTAACATGTATTGTTTGAACAGTCATATCGCTTTTTTTTTTCCACGTACCACGTTTTGAGAATCACGTTATTGCTCATAAAACAAAAGAAATTTTACATCATGTACATTGATGCAGTACAATTATCAATGGGGGTGATGGAATCATTGCCAAAGTACAGGAATATTTAAAGGGTACATATTTTGCCAAATCCAACTTCTAGTATTTTGGGATCTTATGTTGCCTCTACTGTGCCTCAGTAAAGTGAAATCAATTTTCTGTACTGCCTATCCTCACTAGGATCACAGGAGTGCTTGAGCCCATCCCTGCGACCTTCAGGCAAGAGCTGCAGTACATACTCTGTGAATATTACAGCGCCTTGCAATAGTTGCCTGAACACTGAGACCTAATACACGACTGTTTCAATGTTCGTATCTGGAGTGCTCAGTATTTTTTTCAAGTGGTACTTCAGAGGTTTGAGGAAAAACTGTATTATACTTGGAAAATCTGGTACACTATACAGTTATGCAACCATTCACAAAAATTACACTTGGGTGGAACAGAGACCAGGAGAAACACGCATCACAATAAAAAAATAGTAAATGTTGGGCATAAATGTGCCTTTATTGAAAACAAAGGAATATGAAAAACATTTATTGTAGTCTGTTGAAAAGTCATTTGCCCTCCGAACGAGCTACAATGCGGGATTGCGCATTTGGACAAACCGGAACCAACAACGTCTCCCCCGAGTCTTGAAACACTCTCTTCGGACGCACAAAACCTCCATAGCTTATCTCGTCCACAGTTAATGGCAGTAAATTTAGCATTTGTTCCCCAACACCTGTTTTCCCTTTAACTTCCCCTCGATGTGGGAAAATTCCTCTAAAAAAATATCTCTTGACCAAGACGACGCATGTTGTCTATGACATGCATACGTTTCGTTTCCACTCTACACGTGAAACTTATCCTAACTATGCCAGTTTTCATGAGTGACAAGCACCAAATACAACCCTTTACTGCACGTCCATCGAAGTGACGGCAGATGAACAACGGACTGGTATGACTGAAGAACTCGGTTCGTGAACTTGAACAAAACATGGCCGGAGACACGCAGTGAACTATATTTCAATTGGATATGTGCTTAAGGCAACAGCTCCAGTAATTATTTAATCACATTTGGACGTCAAAAACAAATTGTTAGTGCAGTTATATGCCAACGAAAGCCAGAGATGTTTTTGAGGATTCAGATGTAACCAGTATCGTAAAGTGGATTATTATTATTTTTTTGGTTTGTTTTTTTAAACAAGCACACTCACTCAACCTTTCTTTATGTCATTTTCTATAATGCAGTAAAGGGTTTGCCAACCATGAGTTCAAGAAAGAGAATGTCCCTTATGAAATATTTGCGTCCAGTTCTTGGTTTCGGACAAAATTTGGACAAATTGTGAAATCAGCTCTTGGGAGTGAGTGAGTGACTGGAGGACAGCGGGTTCGTTTTCTTGCTTCTCTTTGGGCTCTTCTTGCATGGGCGTGATTGCAGTTACTTATTCTGCTGCTTCTGTTTCCTCACTTGGCTGTCCTGCTGCGTTTTCTGCCGTCTTTGAGGCCTGAGGGACGTGACGGCAAAGAACGCCTCATTTATCCACTTTTAACAACAGTTTGACAAAGATGATCGGCAGATATTACGCTGAGGTTAGAGATTACCTTCTTTTTCTTTTTCTTCTGCGTTTTCCGACTTGCAGAGCTCTGTAACAAAGTCTAGAGAGGAGACAAGTGTTAGGTTTAATAATGATTAGGATAAAATAGTCAGGCAACAATGCTTGGGGGCGGGGGTGTGTGTGGAATCTGCCATTGAGGAGGCTGCCTTCGCCAGTTTTTGGTTCGACACAGTGCTTTCAAAAATGAGCGAATAATCAAGTGCACCAGAATGTCACTGTGTTAAGTAAACTGTATATCAATACTACTAATGGTATCCGTACTCTGTATCGGTATAACTGACTATTCAAGAGTAAATACTGGTACAGTAATAGTTTGGGAAAAAAATAAAATGAAATAATACAGTTGTTTCAATTATGCAATGCGTAATTTTCATTTTGTTCAGTTTGACAGGAGACAAACTGGGAATGGTAAACCGCTTCCTTTTTTTTTTTTTTCCCCCAATATTTCCATTGTGTCAAACAGCTGCCAGTTGAGTACGCCAAAAACCATTTCGTGCTAGTATCTTGAATTTCTGCTTAGAAGCAAAGAACTACAAAAAAACAAAACATTTGGCTGAGCAATGGCTCATATCTTCAAAAAGTTGGGTCCCTCAAAATTGAAGATACCGCTGTATTTTTTTTTAAATTGCCTAATGCTACATAACTACCGTAATTTACGGCCTATAAGCTGCGACTTTTTTCACACGCTTTCAAATGTGCGGTTTATGCGGTGATGCGGGTAATTTGTGCATTTTTTCTAACGGTCACAAGGGGGAACTCGAGCGGAAAAGGTCGGTGGAATATTTATGGCAAAGAAGTGACTTTTACCAGTCCGGCCCTGTTAGCACTGCGCTAGCATGTTACGGGCGTATCTCGGTGATTTTTACGAGTATTTTTTTTTTTTGACCCGGCGTTAGCGCGGCACTAGCGTTAAACTTTCTGTGTGCCGTATTTCTTTGTAACCATCTCGTGTTTCCATGTGGTTTTCAATATGGGCACTTGTGGCTTTTACACAGCTGCGGCCTATGTATGTACCAAATGGTATTACTGGGTGAGGCTTATAACCAGATCCATTCTGTCGGCCGGGAATTATGGTAAGTATGGCTCCGCTCAAGCACTCGTACCCTTAGCTCTGCGTCCTGTACTTCGTGCTCTGACTTGTAGAACTCTGGCTCAAAGGGCCCGTTGGTGATCCTGTGAGGCCCGTTGGCCATCAGCAGCACTGTGAACTTAAACTGGGCTACAAGCTCTCCTGAGACAACGAAGCAGAGCGACGAAAAGTTCAATCAACTGCCAAAGAGCCCAAAGCACATCCGAAGTGAATCCTTACCCTCTTTCTCGTGTAGGACGCTGAAGGGCTGAAGCAACTCATGTTTGGCACATTCCACAACTCCCAGCCGGGCTTTGGCCTCATCCTCGAACGCCCTGAGATAAACGGGACAGAGGCAGGTGGTACGAAGCCCTGTACAACACTTGGAATATTATATAATATGGAATAGTATTTCTTTACCTAAGAGTGAAGGGCATGGCATCAAAGCGCCGTTCGACCTCACTGAAGAAAGTACGGGAAGTCTTCATCTTCAGGCCGTACTGCTTACTGGGGTCCCGCTTATAAATGGTGGTTCTCAGACCTCCATCTCGAGCCTGACAGTCGATATGATCAACATTTTTTGTGGTCAGCGCACAACACTCGTGCGAATCTGACAGTTTCAGAGATGCCAACATAACTGTATTAACCGATTACCCGGAAGCCAGAATTCAAAACATGTTCTCTTGCCAAACGCAGTGCTTTCGTAAAGAATGCATCTCCCGTTGCTATGAATTGTGAATTAAGGATGACCTCATATTGGGCTCAACAGTCTCTTTGTTGCGCCGTCCTGCACAGGCAAGCATACTGTAGCCTTTGACTCCCGTCTTAACTGTATTACTTTGTGGGCTCGTGTGTGTACATTAACTCAAGATTCACAGTTAGCGCAAAGGTCTTTACAACCCAGGTGGTGGAAGAACTCACAAAGGCGCAAACAGTACATTATTTTTGAACCAAAAGGCTGTATTTGACATTCATGATGTGCCCCCTGTGCATTCTGAGAAATCTATCTAGAGGGTTGGCTTTCCTGCAATATTAGGGAACTGACCTTCCCTTCTCCTGTGCTGACCAAGACATCCACAGCGTAAACTTCGTGCACCTCAAATTCTGCCTTCTCATGATCCTTCCTGGCAAAACAGCAAAAGAGTCAAAAGGTGAGCGCACCAAACATTTGACTGATTCTCAACACACCCAATTTTTGTCAAATAAAGATTAAAAATGGGGTTCTCAAACATTTAGGGTCGAGGGACCCACTACAGTGAGTATTTTTTCTAACCACTACCTTATAATCATAATGCCAAGCAAGCATAATTAGTTACAATGATTACGCTTAAACGCCATAGGAATAATTCATTTGTTTAAATATCTCAAATTTAATGTCCATATTTACCCCACATAACCTGGTTTAGGTATTGCACCACTTGATGAAATTGACGTATTTACATCATGATCCATCTTCCATAAAGTAGAGATGAAAGTGGACTTTCGTGAAAATTCCTGAAAATACAAATGCGAGCACTAGGGGGCCGGGGACCCTTGCTTTAACCTGCCTTCTTGGTTTTTCAAATGCAAGAAGTGGTTGATGTCAACAACGAGATTCCCTTTTGTAAGCAGAAAATTCCACGATGGTTTGGGGCAGAACCAAGAACTTAAATGAAACTTGCTTGAAAACCAAGAGCGAAAAAAAGAACCTTTGTTGGTCTGTTGGGTTCTGAATGATGGTCTTCTCTCCATCGATGACATGCTGCTTTAGTTGATGAGACAGCATACCTTCAAAACACAAGATATCGTGCACATTAACAGTGAAATACAGAGTAATTTAAAATAATGAGATTTCCAAAAACACACTTCAGGACCAAGCTCAATGACAGAAAGCCGTACAGAGCGAGGTACTCACCCTCAATAGGGGAGCATTTAAATGACTGGGAGATCTTGCTCCACGCCTCCGTCACCTGGGTGTTCTGAATTTAAGCAAAATTAAATTAAATTAAACTAAAGCATCTCTACTTCTTGAAACTAATGCAAGCGTACCTGGTTACCAGGTTTGACGAGGCGAAGCGCGGCTTCGGCGCACAAATGGGCCGCCTTGATGACGTCAGCTTTGCGGCCCGTGATGGGGTTCTCCTGCGGTGAAGTCGAGAAGTTCAAGCTGCGTTCCACGAAAATGAGGTGGAATAAAACGATACGCTCAGCTTTTAAAGTCCTCACCTTCGAGGCCCCCACCACAAAGCTGTGGGCGACGTTGGCAATGAAGCCATCTACGTGAACGCCGAGGTCACTAGAAAAGCACAGAGAAATGATCCCCGTTAGTGAGATGACTTTCGTTTCGTTTGAGGTATCATACAGACACAATAGAAGTCATGCGCCTATATCACCGAAATCACATGACTGGGCACACTGCCGGGCAAGCAAAGCATGGTTCAATGCTAAGTCGGATGGAGACGACACGAAAATATGTCTTATAGCACGACGCCCAGAGTTTTGTCCGATACCGTTAAACATTTAGGTGATAATAAACGAAGGTACGTGGAAAAATTGGAGACAGTTGGCATAGGGGACCCATTATTTAATGCCGAAGTTGATGTTTTCGCCGATAAGAAATTGGACTGTGAATTCGCTTCCACTTGTCTTGGACAACTGGATCTACACATGTATCTGGTGAGTAAGTCGTCGAGATTTACACGGAAGTTTGAAAGCGTAGAAAAGTCTGGACGCTAGATCTGTTCTCAACGGGGAGACGGCTCGTGAATGCGGAAGCCTACTCTGCCACACGTTAACCTTTGCTGAAATCCATCGATCTTTTCAGCTAGTATTCAATACAAATACCAGCATTTAAATAAATGACCCCTGGTTTTACACAAACTCGCATTCATTAACTATGATTGGGAAAAAAAAAAAAAGAGGACAAGCTTGTCGGCTCCTCAGGAGCGTTTCCCAAGAAGTATTTATAATGCGAAGTTGGCTTAATTGAGAACAATGCTTTAAAAAAAAAAAAAAAAAAAAAAACGATGGAGTCGGCTCTTCCGTACACGAAGCGAGTTGCGCCCACACGTTGAACTTCGGTATATTTCTCCGTGACAGACTTTTTTTTTCTTTTTTCCTTTCTTAAATATGCATTGTTCTCAAATGAGTCCAATCCGTATTTAAAAAAAGAAAATAAACTGCTGGGAGAGACTTCAGCCCCCGCACCACGGATGCGTGTTGCGGCCAAACGTTAACCTACGTAAACCTCTGTGCGACCGACTGTTTATTTTATTTTTTTAAATATATATTGGACTCATTTAAGAACAATGCCTATTTAAAAAAAACAAAAAAACAGAAAGTCTGTCGGGGAGAGGTTAACCAAGTGTAACGTGTGGCCGCAACACGGTTCCGTGTACGTTGGAGACGACTCCCTGTCATTTTTTTTCTTTATTTAATGCATTGTTCTCAAATGAGCCAACTTGGCATTATAAATACTTTTCTTTCGGAATTTGAGATTGAGAAGAATAATTACTACCTGAAATTAAGTGATCGCGACATAGTCGCGTGTATTTGGTCGGGCACCATCCATCATGTTTAGTTGCTGAAATCCATCTTTTCTGTTCTTTTCAACTGGTATTCTATAGAATGACCTCTTTGAACAACTGTCTCGTCTGTAGTAACAACCAACAGCACAACAGGTCTCGGGTATTGTGTATATTCTGCTCTGGTTCAATCTCACCCACACTATCGAGCAGCTCTGTTTGACCGGGATTATGGCACCGTAAAAATGATAATGGTGAGGCCATTATTGTTTGACAGTTGTTGATTCCAGAAACTTGCCAAAGTGCATTGCAGCAATGTGACAGCCCTAAACCTTGTCAAACTATTAATTTAAAAAAAAAAAAAAAAAAATTCTTTCCAGTCAGCAATTTTGCCATGTTACTCCATTGTCAATTGGCAGTCAAGGGCAAGGAAATTGTATGCTGGCAGAATTAAATCAAATTTAATGAGGCCTATGTAGGCGCCAGTAACCGTATTTCCTCCTGTAGCAGCCAACAATAGCAAATGTCCATGCCTTATTTGGAAAAATATTAAAAAATCTATGTATTTGACCGATATTGTTGTACCAAGTGACTAATTCACGTCTATTGGAGTGGAAGCCACCATTTGAGTAAATGTGCCATTTTTTTGGACATCCCCAGCGTGAACTATCCTCATTTTGCATGTCAGTGAAGGTAAAACAGAATTAATATCGCTGACATGCCCGCTGGTGACTCACCTAAAGTGAGTTTACATCTCCCAGAGCCACATTAGAGCTCGAAAATATACAAGCACAAAAGACATTACAGAGGATAAACACAAGTGGCAAGACAACAAATAAGATTTCTCTTGCACCAACGATGAGAATTTTGCCAAAGGCGGGCCCCATTGAGGATAAAATTCATAGAAAAAGTCCAACCTTACTTGTCGTTTACCACTAAGGAAGACAGGACCACAAGAAGGAAAAAGCCACAGACCCCAACAAATATGCAGGACACAAATATGAAAGGGACAAAAATGTTCCAGGGGAAAAAGGGGAAGGTGTGAGGGGCAGACTGCCTACATTTTGACCAGATCTCCGTCTTTAAGTATGTAGTCGGGGTCACTCTTCAAGGGGGAGAAGTGGCAAACGCAGTTATTAACGGAGACGCTGGTAGGAAAGGCGATGCCTAGAAAAAGATAGAGAGAATGGCTATGTTTTCATTTGGAAATCCAGATCATCAAACAAGTGAATTTTGAATGGATAGGAGTTCATCTTAACGGTGTTCTTACCTTTCTTCATGTCCTTCTCCTTCTTGAAGACCTTCCCAGTTTCCGTCATTATGTAGGCATCGCCTTTCTCACATAGGCTGAGCACAGACACTTGGGGCTTGGACGCTTCCACAACCAGACGCAAAGCCTCTGAGGTGGGGGGGCGGGGGGGCGGGGGGGGGGTGGACAAATGAAGTAGGCAGCCATTAAAATCAGGACAATAAGATGCACTTGAATGAAAAGGTCAACTACTTCTAATTTAATTCAAGTGGGTTCTTTGTATAGTTTTAATGCATAATCCCTATACTGATTTTAAAATACTGTTTTGCTGCTCTTATGGGATCTCGTTACAATGTGCAGGTCTATCGATTGCAGTGGTTGATGACTGGATCCTCAAGACCACAACAGGACTTGACTCACATCTTCAAGTAGTTGCTAAGTCACGCCACGATCCAAGCTGCTTATCCTCACAGGGGTTGCGGGAAAGCCGGAGCCTATCCCAGCTAGCTTCGAGCAAAAGGCGGACTACACCCCGAACTGGTCGCTAGTCAGTCACAGGGCAGATATCGACACCATCGCTGAGCGGGAATCGATCGCACGCTGCCCACAGCAAAGGCAGGCGTGTGTACCGTGACACCATTATTTTGCTAAAAGTCAATAACATGTTCATCAAGTCATGTTTAGGCCTCTAGTGTTTTTAATAGTGTTATTACCAACCATTGCACCGCTGCCCATTAATGCGCCGTGAGAGATTAGCATATGTACTGTAGGAAATTATCTTATTTCACTGACTTGATCTGAAAATGATTTAAAACCATGTGTTATTAGTCGTCTGTCTATGTTAGCAACATACAATACAGTAATACAGTATAATGACAGAGAAACAAATAACATTCTCCCACCAAACAGCAAAGTAGTAGATCTTTTTTGACATTTCTGTTTGGGGGTGTTAGGAGATTTTTATAATGTAAGCCTAAACTCAATAAAAGTTGGAAAGCCATTGTTTTAATACACCAAATATACACATTATGGGTCTGTTCCATCCATAGCTATATTAATCCTAATTTGAGCGAGTGTAACACACTTAAACCACATAATTTTCATTTCCTACTTTTAAACTATCTTTATCCGGGTAAAGGTGAGAAGAATCAGAGTTCATGGCATAGTACAAGAGCATTACATTTGTTTGCCACATTAGTTCCCTGCACAAGCTAACTTTCCTTCAGCAACTAAATCGAACAATTTTCTTTACAACTCGGCCTCCAACAAGCGTCGTTTTCAATTTAAAAAAAAAAAAAAAATCTTAAATTGTCTTAGCAAGGGTGTGTGTCGCACCTGCTAGCCAGTTAGCATGCTAGCAGCTATCTCGAGTAGCATATGTGTGTCTCGCATGTCAACCACATGGCTGCACTTGCGCAGGCCAGCGCGAAGACCACTCACGGTTGGCGATGTCGCCGCCCATCTTGTACTTGGTAACCACTAGGTCCTCGGCAATGGTTTGCTCCTGCTCGTCGTCGGACATCTCGAAAGAGTAGGAGTTGCGAATCGAGGGTAAAAGTGACACAAATCCCCGCGGCTCCTCTCTGGACGGTGTCGGCCGGCCTCCTTCTCAGTCAGCCCGGTCGCTTGCCGCCACACCGGAGCGCGTCACCCGCCGAAAGCCCCTCCCACTTGAAACCTACGTTCTTACGTCACGTCTACTACCCCGAACACCCGCCAAAATGTGGGCGAGTTTCTCGAAACATAGACATATTAATGTACATAAACGCCTCCTGATACGATACGTCGTTGAATCCGCCATATTTGATGTGGCATTACCTCGATGCCATACCGGAGCAGTCCAGGAACGTGCGGTCAAGGGATGCCACGCCTCACCTGCATGTGGAAAGTTTAAAAAAAAAAACAAGAACTAAATACAATCACTTTCCATTGCAGTTTTCTGGTCTGTGCTTTACAGCAATTTATTTTTGGAAACCAATAACGGCCATGATTTCGTCAAATTACTGAATTCGCCTGTTTCTGCTTTTCAGAACCTTCATTTTTCACTTGCGCTACCGAGTGACTGGAGAGGGATGTTGCGTTCCAACTCCTACCAAACCTTTTAACAAGTACTTACCATTTTTTAAATACGCATTTAATACAAATTCTACTTTCGCTATCACTACACGAATCCCATTGTAATTGGGAAAATCTGCGATTTCACCCTTTGTGTATCTTTTTTTTTTTAATGGATGATTATAATCTGTTTCAGTCGAAATGAAAAGTACTCTGAGAGATCAAAAGCTTCTTATGATTTAGCATGCTAAAAAATAAAATAGATTTTACATCAACATTTTAGAAGAGGGAAGACTCAATATATAAAGATTTTTTTTTTCTTTCCCTTCAGGAACGCCATTTTAGTTCTGAATAGAGGAAGCTTTGTTTGACATAAGCTCTAAATGTCTACTACCCCACCGACAACTCTATACAGGACATTCAATCACATACGTCCTGAAGGCACGTTAAGATTCCCACGTAGTTCCTCGGAAGGACAGGCCCCGCTACAACATTACTGACTCCAGGAACCGCACGGCTCTCCATGGCAACACTGCTGTAAATTTCATTCAATAAAAAATGTTTCTCTCCTTGTAGCGATGTCATGCCCCTGAGAGCCAGAAACCCCATCGTGATCAGTAGGTTCATCAGTTCCGCACACAACACTGTGAAAGTGTCATTCGTAAAAAAAAACTCGAGGGCCGCACTAACAAAGTTTCAAATTAAGGTTGGGGCCGCAAAATATCATCTCGCGGGGTGCTCAAAGGCCCCCGGGCTGCCAATTTGAGACCCCTGCTGTAGAACAAGCTACTGCTTCCAGACAGGTAAACGAGTATGAGTGAAGTGTGGTGCCGTTAATATTTCTTACCAACTCTAAAACCCCAACCATAGGCCTAAACCTAACAAACGTTTTATTGCATACAAATGTGACGTTCGGGACAGTCATCCCGTTACATCTGTGGAGCCAGACTTTACCGTGGTGTAGGATGTTGGAGTGGGGAGTCACCAAAATCATGTGACTGGCTATATTGCCGGTCAAACACAGCGTTCTTCAATGCTGAGAGGAAACGAAAATCTGTCTTATAACACGACGCCCAGAGTTTTGTCCGAAACCGTTAAACATTTAGAAGGTGATATTAAACGAAGAAACGTGGAAAAATTAGAGACAGTTGGCATAGAGGACCCATATTTAATGTCGAAGTTGAAGTTTTCACTGATAAGAAATTGGACTGTTAATTTGTTTCCACTTGTCTTAGACAACTGGATCTACACATGCATCTGGTGACTAAATCATTGAGATTTACACAGAAAAGCTTGAAAGCGCAGAAAAGTCTGGACGCATACAAATACTTACTTGGAATAAATCCGACATAGTGACGGGTTGACGGCTCGTGAACGCGGAAGCGTATTCAGCTACAAGTCAACTTTTGCCAGAATCCATCGATCTTTTCAGCTAGTATTCAATACAAATGCCAATATTTAAATATATGACCCCTGGTTTAACACAAACTCGCAATCATTAACTATGATTAAAAAAAGACGACGGTTGACGGCTCGTGAACGCGGATGGGTGTTCGGCGACACGTTGACCTTTGCTGGAATCCATCGATCTTTTCCGGTGGTATTCAATACAAATACCACTATTTAAATAAATTACCCCTGGTTTTACACAAACTCGCATTCCTTAACTATGATTGGGAAAAAAAAAAAAGGACAGAGTCGTCTCCATGGACGTCCACGGAAGTGGTTGCGGCCACACGTTAACCTCTCCCCTGCGACAGACGGTTTATTTTCTTTTTTTTTTTTTTTTTTAAATACGCATTGTTTTCAAATGAGCCAACTTGGCATTACAAATACTTCTTGGTAATTTGAGATTGAGGTGAATAATTGCTACTTGAAATGAAGCAATCGCTACACAGGCACACTTTGGTTGGGCACCGGCCATCACGTTTAATTGCCAAAATCCATCGATCTTTTCTCCCGCAGTGCAGAGCAGCTGCGTTTGACCGGCAATATGGCGCCGTGAAACTGGAGACGTCACGTGCACGAGCTCTATAACACCCCGCTGCCTGCTACATGATTTTATACACCTTTAGGTTTGAGAATTTTAGACTTTATTAGGCAAAGAAAAACAATGTAAAATTGCTTATAATCTGTCTATGTGATGGGGGAAAATGCAAAATCATTACTGGATAAGAGCATTTCAAAATAAAAATATATATATTTTTTGGGGTTAAATTCAAAAGGGAAAAGACCTAACATTTATCAGTTAATGAATAATAATTTTGAAGTTTGCAATGCCAGAAGTTTTTCTTTACTATTAAAAAAAAAAAAATCTAAGTAGTAGTAGTAGGCATTTCTAAAAGGGCCTGAAACACGGAACAATAAACATTTCTAAAGGGACAAACCATCAGGCCTTTTCTCACAGCGATGGAGAAAATGAGTGCTTGGGTTATTTTTGCGCTTGGCAAAACAATGGCGAGCCAGCCACTAGATTGCAATTCAAATATTTCACTGTCAAAAGAGGGCATCGGTGCCATGCGTCTGCAGAATGGAAAAGTTAAAGTGTAAATGGTTTGTATGTGGCGTGTGATGGGCTGGCGACCAGTTTTGGGTGAAAAGGTACCCCGCTCCTCGGCCAAAGTCCGCCGAGATAAGGCGTCAGGTGCACAGAAAATACTGTAGTTGGATGAATGGATAGTTAGTCCCTCAACGATCATGTTAACCATAGCTTGATTTCCAGATCTATTTTTGTATGAATTGTCACACATTCAAGCTACGAAGGTAAAGAAGAAGACTAAAAATCACCATTTACCCTTTTTTTCCCCAATCCTCTGGATTGGAAAAATGAAATGGAAGGACTTGTCTACTACAGTGGCGCCATCAGAGAAAGGTTAGTTAATCTTTGTTATCCAGAAGTACATCCAAGATCATAGTGACATGTCCACTAAGGGTACTGAAACATTTCAGAGGTAGGAATATGGTTAAGACTATATGAAAAAGGAATGTAATAATAATAATAATAATGAAGATAGCACGAGGAAGGTTGTCCTGGCTTGTTTTGTTCATGGCACAGTGAAGACACCCCCCTCCCAGCTGGACTGGTTGACCAACACGTCGTCTTCACGCGTCAAGGAGCCAAGTAGGTACTTGACCCCGGCCTTGACACCTGTTTTCAGACCGGCCCCAATAGCGTAACCGGCCACGCCAGTTGCGCCACCTGTGGCGACCATCAGGGCATCTGTGCCAAGGTCCACAGCAGTGAGGACAGCTCTTTCTTTTGCCGTTTCGGAGCAGTTGACCGACGCGTAATAGACCGCTGTGCCCAAGTTGTACAGGGTGCTGACTGCGGGGATCCACTCCACCACTTTATATACGCGCTCTTCCTTTTTGTTAGTGCATCTCCCCTGGAGGTCCCGTCGCAAACGTCGAGCAGAGACGTCGGCGCATGAGAGTTCTGCACTACACTGATAGATCCAACAGTCAGAAGCTTGGGAGGGTAGGATACGACTCCCTTTCTTCAACACCACCTGATAGCGTCCAGGAAGTCCACCGTTTGTCACCCCAGCACATGTGGCCCCCATCCTCACACAGGTGTCCATAGCCTCCTCCAGCCCACTAGTGCCATCCTGGACAACAACTCCAAGCAGCGTGGTCCCATTAACCCGGGTCCAACTGTCGCAGTTTTGCATCTTGTTTGTTCGTCCTAAACTTTTTCCAACTGTGCCCAGCTGCTGTATGTTGAAGATGACAGCTTCTAGCTGCCGCCCTGCTTCATCACTCTCCAAAGTGAGTTTTTTAGGTTCAGATGGCAACTTTGTCCCCCTCTGGATCAAGCCTTCCACTTTCAGAAGGAGTTCGTTGGTCTCATCCACCCCCAGCAGGCCATACAGCTTGACCACCAGGATGTGCGCCTCGCGTGGGCAGCCTGCCACAACCATCACTGGTACCAAAGATAGACCCAGAAGCTCCTGAGGGAACCTGGATGAAAAAGGGTCATCCAGACCACTGACTGAAAGTAGTTCCCCACAGCTTATATTCCTCTCATTGTGGAAATCTGGAATCTTCGCTTGTAGCTTTGGCTTGAGGATGGATACAATGCGCTTGGCTGAATTCAGGCTTTTCTCTCCATGTGCTCGCGTTGATTCAGGATCAGGCTTTTCTGCAATTGGGAGACCAAACTGTGGTTGCTTTTGAGGATATGGTTTGGCTGTGTCTCCTGGTCCAAGGATGCCACGCGCTGGGGAAAAAGGAGAAGGCTGCACCCTGCATAGAGCTTGTTCATTTAGCAGGAGCTGAACCACGATCAGCCACTTCAACTTGGAGGACATCATTTCGCTCTTATTAAACAAGACACTAAAGTGAAGAAAAATACAATCAACTTCCTCTGAAATACTGCTCGTCAGATAAGAGACAAATAGGCGTTATTGGGACTATTCTACCAGAAACCTAGTGCAAAATAGTCTAGAAAATAACACAATTCACAGTATTAATACGAGGTATAAATATTTTCCATTAACATTGCAAGAGTTTACCTACCTCAGTTAATAGATGCAAAGTCCACACTATTAGACGGAAGTAAAACTGGGAAGACTGGCGCTTGTAGGGACTGTTCTTTTTGTCCTCTCCACGGGTTTGCGTCAAACTCCAAGCAATCTTTCCCCGAGCCGCCAATGAGGATCTCTTTCTTTACAGGACATCCCAAAGCCCTCCTCCTTTGGCCCAATCAGTCTTTTCAGCTCACTCTTCTCTTTGGCCCCGTGGCTCAAAAGGGAGACGAGGTCTAGAATATTGATTTACGGGGTGAAAGTCCATGAATTGCTAAAACGTTTTTGTTTGTCTAACCTGTTTGCGTTTCATTCCCTCATCAGGTTTTCTTTTTGACCCTCATTATTTAAAGCACTGCCTCCTCGTGGTGGCAGCTGATACAGGGGCTGAAATAAGTAAGTAATAAGCGTCACCATTTTTCTCAAATATATTTTTCGAGGTGCAATTGACACAAATATTTCACTGGATGTTGGGAACAACCCAGGTAAGACATACATGGAAAGAAAGTAGAACAAATAAGATCAGAAATTAAGTTGTGTGTAATAATATGAAATGACACGGGGAAAACTACTGAACACACTGAGTGGTATCTAATACTTTGTATAAAAGCCTTTGTTTGCAATGACAGCTTCAAGATGCCTCATTTATTGAGAGACTACAGTAGTTGAATGCATTGCTCTAGTGCGATTTTGGTGCAATTCTCCACACAAGCGGTCTTCAAATACTGAAAGTTCTATGGACATCTTTGATGGACCTTGAGTTCCAGTCCTTTCTGTAGATTTTTGATTGACTGGGCCATTCTAGTAGCTTTTTAAAAAAAAATCTCATCATGAAACCAATTAAGTTTCTTTGGAAGTATGTTTTGGACCATTAACCTATTGAAATCTCCATCCTCATTTCATTTTAATCATTCTCATAGACGGCAACATATTTTTGTCAAGAATGTCTCATTATTGGCACATTTGCCCATTCATACCGCCTTCAATAATGTGGAGTTGACCAGGACCGTTTGCTGAGAAGAAGCCCCGCACCCTGTTCCTACCTCCGAACTTCACTATCGGTATGTTGTTTTTAGGGTCTTGTGTGTTGCCATTTTTCCTCCAAACATGGTGTGCATTGTGGCATCCAAACAGTTCACTTTTGCTCTCATCCCATCGGACTACATTCTCGCAGTATTTAACTGGCTTGTCCAGATGTTATTCAGCAAACTTTGAACAAACTAAACTTTGACAAGCTTTTTTCAGCAATGGGCTTTTGTGTTGCGACTGTGTATACAGGCCATGACAGTGAGGTGTATGGTATGAATTACAGTTTTCCTTGTGACAACAGCACCTGCTAATTCCAGGTCTTTCTGATGCTCTCCACTGGTGCTGCTTGGCTCTTGGACAACTCATCTGATTATTATTTGCACTCCGTCACAAATCTTGCAAGCACCACCTGATCGAGGCAAACTTATAGTGGCATGACTGTCTTTCCACTGATGTGTGATGGGCCCAACCGTGCTCACTGAAACATTCAGAATCTTCGATATGAGCCTGTAACCAATACCATCCTTTTATTTTGCAACAATTAGTATGTGATGTTCTTGAGATGCCTCTTTGGTTTTACCCATTATGAAATGTGTCTTGTCTCTTGCCGGTCATTTCACATTTTTACACACAACTTGATTTCTTTGCCTACTTGTTCTACTTTCTTTGTATGTATGGATTACCTAAATTGTTTTGTTGATCTGGTGAAGTTTTAAGGTCAATAAGGCCTTTGGAAGTACTTTGCCTTGTGAAAGTATTCGGCACCCTTGAACTTTCCAACCCTTTCGCCAAATTTCAGGCTTCAAATATATAGATATAAAATTATTATTTTTTGTCAAGTTTCAACAAGTGGGACACAATTATGAAGTGGTACAAAATTTATTGGATAGTTTTTACTTTTTTAACAAATAAAAACCTGAAAAGTCGGGTGTGCGATGTTATTCAGACCCCTTGCATTAATACTTTGTAGCCCCACGTTTTGAAGCAATTGCAGCTGCAAGTCGTTTGGGGTATGTCTCTATCAGTTTTGCACATCGAGAGACTGAAATTCTTGGTCGTCGTCGCAAAACAGCTCGAGCTCAGTGAGGTTGGATGGAGACCGTTTGTGAACAGCAGTCTTCAGCTCTGCCAACAGATTTACGATTGGATTCAGGTCTGGACCTTGACTTGGCCATTCTAACACCTGGATACGTTTAGTTGTGAATCATTCCATTGTAGATTTGGCTTTATGTTTTGGATCATCGTCCTGTTCAAAGTCAAATCTCCGTCCCAGTCTGAGGTCTTTGCAGACTCCAACAGGTTTTCTTCCAGAATGGTCCTGTATTTGGCTACATTCATCTTCCCATCAATTTGAACAATCTTCCCTGTCCCTGCTGAAGAAAAACAGACCCAAACCATGAGGCTGCCACCACCATGTTTGAGCTGTGTTGCTTTTACGCCAAACATATCATTTTGCATTGTGGCCAAAAAGTTTGATTTTGATTTCATCTGACCAAAGCACCATGTTCCACGTTTGGTGTATCTCCCAGGTGGCTTCTGGGAAACTTTTAACGACACTTTTTATGTATATCTAATGGCTTTCTTCTTGCCACTCTTCCATAAAGGCCAGATTTGTGCGGTGCACGACTATTGTCCTATGGACAGACTCTCCCACCTCAGCTGTAGATCTCTGCAGTTCATCCAGAGTGATCATGGGCCTCGTGGCTGCATCTGTGATCAGTCTTCTCCTTGTTCGAGGTGAAAGTTTAGAGGGACGGCCGGGTCTTGGTAGATTTGAATTGGTCTGATATTCCTTCCATTTCAATATATATATATATAAATATATATATTTTTTGCACAGTGCTCCTTGAGATTTTTAAAGCTTGGGAAATCCTTCTGTATCCAAATCCAGCTTTAAACGTCTCAACAACAGTATCTCGGACCTGCCTGGTGTGTTTCTTGGTCTTCATGATGCTCTCTGCACTTTAAACAGAACCCCGAGACCATCACAGAGTAGGTTGCATTCATACGGAGACTTGATTACACACAGGTGGATTGTGTTCATCATCTTCAGTCAACATTGGATCATCCAGAGATCCTCACTGAACTTCTGGACTGAGTTTGCTGCACTGAAAGTAAAGGGGCCGAACAATATTGCATGACTTCTTTTCAGTTTTTTTATTTGTTAAAAAAAAACTATAAAATATCCAATAAATTTCATTCCACTTCACGATTGTGTCCCACTTGTTGATTCTTGACAAAAAAAAATTTATATCTTTTTGTTTGAAGCCTGAAATGTGGCAAAAGGTTGGAAAGTTCAAGGGGGCCGAATACTTTCATAAGGCACTTTATATTTAGTGAGAAAATAACGGTGACGTGTTAAATCCTTATTTCAGCTGCTGTACATGTTCGCCAGTCCAAAAGGGACATGATGCAAATGGAGAACGATGTCTCTCTTCTTTCAGTTAAGTTTTCCCTGTTGCCGCGTTCCACTGAATTGAGCACTGGATCCTACTTTCATAACCAGTCAGTTGTAAAACATACACACAAAGAACAAACCCCTGTTCCTTATCCAAGAATCAGCTAAATACACAAATTGCAGCACCTCAAAAAAACAAACAAACAAACGAAAAAAAAAAACATTTCTTGTAGGCCTGTAGATGATATTGCTCATCAAACTCTTCAGCTATCAAGTCTTCATTTTACTGCTGTACATGCATTGTTAGATGTTGCAGTCCAAATATATCAAATTACACTGCTGTATGCTTTTGATTTAATCGCATAATATAATTATAGAAACACATGCTTTCTTCCAATAACAGAAACAATTCACACAATACCAAATACTTCCATTTTAATGAAATTCATTAATATTGCAAATATTTTTAGTAGGCTAAAAAAAACAAAAAAAATTACATCCTGCAATAAATATCTGGGTTAAAAAGGTACCACGTGAAGGGTGACTTGTAATAAAACAAAGAATGAGCAAAAATAGCCAAGGATCGTAACGTCTTGAATAATAACAGTCTGGGTTTGAAACTTTGCTGGATTATAAAGTGGCGGCTAAATTCTGCTTAAACTCGAGACACTTAAAACATTGGCTGTACAAGTTAAGGGTTTTGAAGTGTACACTTCACAGTTTGTGTTTTGAACATGGAAGTCTGTGTTTCTGAATGGATTGTAATCCCCGAGGTAACACTGTAAATTTACACGATGTAACTGTATATTTATTATACACTTCTGTACTTGGAATCAGTCAAAACAAAATGTATAATAAAATAGGCTTTATTTATAGTGATGAATAAAGTATCAGTACCAATTTCAAAACACTAACGAAGAAATTGCAAATGAATACAGGACAGTACACCTTTCCTTTAAACGGCTATTCTCTTATCGGGAGCAGATTGTCAAGAAAACTGTGAATTTTGAATGAAACAATTTGAAATACTTGTATCTGTATAGAAATGTCTCGTAAAGGTGCAGGTACATACTTGGAAAATGTTTTGAAAAGATTACAAAGGTTCCTGATGAGTAAACCACAAACTGCTAATAAGGAGCTCCACATTTGTAATTGTTCAAATGGCCGGATCACGTTTTCAGTCTTACTTTTTTTTTTTGGCAACAATCACTTCCCAAAAATGTTGCCAACTCACACGATGAATAGAGAACACATCTGCGGTTTGGCTACAACTACGAATTTGAAAACGATCATGTACAAAAACTGGTTATGCTCTCTACAGTACAAATAAATTTAAAATGAATAACGTGTGCTCTTGGACAAAACGAAGTTGTATGGGTACATTTCCCAAAGGCATTCGAATAGGTACCTACCTACATGTTCAATTTCAGTGAGAAAACTCTGTGAGTGGCTAGAATACATTCAGGGGCTTCTTCTAGGAAGATCAAATACCAATTATATAGATTTGTTTTTATTTTGACATCATTGTGCAAAGTGACGGTGGGGCCAGCACATGTCAGAGATGTGATGCCTGTTTATTTTGAGGTTGCCCCTTTTCCACAAGTAGTGCAAGCCACGCGTGTGACGTGAATGGTTTCTTAGAGGCCTTCTTTCTTTGGAAGAATGAGGGACTGTTGGAAAAGTTTAACCTCCACGTTTCAGGATCAGTCGAGCAAAAACATTCCCTTTTTTCCCTGGTCAGACAAATACTGTACACATTTATTTAGTTGGTGTCAATCAAGCAAAGTGCAACTTGAGGTGGCCAATTACCATAATTTCCGGCCTATAAGCTGCGACTTTTTTCCACAAACTTTCAACCCAGCGGTTTATGCGGTGATGCGGCTAATTTGTGCATTTTTTTTTCCTAACGGCCACCAGGGGGCACTCGAGCGCAAAAGGTAGGAGTGAGACCGGTGGAATATATGTGCCGAGGAAGTGACTTTTACCGGTCCGGCCCTGTTAGCGCAGTGCTAGCGTTAGCGTGGCGGCGCTAGAGTTAAACTCTCTGTGTACTGTCTTTGTAAATAACTCGTGTTTCAATGTGGGCACTTGTGGCTTTTACACAGCTGTGGCGTATGTATGTACCAAATGGTATTTCCTTTACAAATGTACTGGGTGAGGCTTATAACCAGGTGCGCTCTGTAGGCCGGGAATTACGGTACATAAAACGAGCCTTTAAAATTGTGAAATAAAATGTTATCCTGTTCTCACCTAATCTCAAATGTGGTGGAAGTGTCTGATGAATGCGCTGAAATCTCCAAAATACTGTACTACTCTTATAACCTGTAAAATCTCTTTTATGCCCGTTGGGACAAAGTACTCGTATACTACAATGAATTGTACAATGTTGAAGTTGATGCTGGAAAAGTATCCTTCCTGTTGCTTTAAACCCTATCTGATTTTAAGTGTGTTGTGTGACTTTGTGGATGCACACAAGTGTGGCAAAATCCCACCTTTAATTATTTGTGTGTCAAAGGCAATGGACATTAATTGTCAGATCTTGTTACAGATTTGATGTAATTATTTTGCAAGATATGTCCTGTTACCTAATATGGACAGCAAAGAAAAAAAATCAAAGTATTTCCAACTTTCAGTGTGAATGCTAAAGAAGGAGAAGTTTGGTCCAAGCAAAGTCTCAACGAGATAGCAGTTTACCGTCACAACACGTTAAAAACCAGGGCTCACGTACCTTTGCAACTAAGAGCCCCTTTTTGGGTACCGATTTATGTGAAGCGCTCCCAGCTTGACATACGCTTGTAAAATAACAAATTTGCTAAAATGACCTTTGTGTCATTTTTTTTATATATGTTAAGAATGATCATATTACATGATTGTTTTCTTACCATTTTTATGAACAATAATTTAAAATGGCAGAAACAAAATGGAACAATTCAGTTTTCGAATAATCACTTGTACAACATTCTGAGGAAATCACAACTTCCCCATCCCTGGTGAGCTATATTAAGAATACGTCCATGTGCTAATCCAATGACCACAACATTGGAGGCTACCTGGAGTGCGGGGCAACATGTCGGTGACCCCTAGTATAACCTTACAACAGAATGATTCTTCCCTTTTCTGCTGTTGTTCAGTTTACTGTAACAAGGCCACTTTCTAGTGTACAAAAATCAGTCACAGCTTGGTTGGAGTTCATTTTGTTACTGCTGGCTTGTGCATTTAAAATTGAAGGTCAGCTATGCTGTTTTTTGTTTCATTTCCCTCACACCTTATTTGCGCAAGGCCGTTTCACAGGCAGACTTGTTGGAAGAATAACACAGCTAGAAACTAAATATTGAAGTATTTATGGGCTATTAGTCTGTGTCCAAATTCTTTGCTCAAGGAAATATATTTAAATCCTCATTCCTATGAAGAACTTCTTGAGAACTGAACGGAAAAAGGCTCATGATGAAGTGTGCAAGTGAACAATGGTTGTCATTCATTTTATGACAACTCCTGCATTTGACACAACAGTTGTTTGGTTAGTTCAAGGTGAACGGCAGCGACGATAATGCGTGACGATGAGGTCCAACCGGGTTTGTTATCTCGAGAAATACTTTGAACAATGGCACAACTCTAGCTGGTAGACAAAGGAATAGAAAATGTGGTCTTTGTTTTTTTTTTTTTACATTTGAAAAAGAATGCAGCTGAAATAGTCTGCACCGACATGACTTGACAAACTAGAAAAGTGGTGAGGGCGAAGCTGATGTCCAAGACCAGTCACGTATTTGTTGCTGTTTTTTTTGTTTTGTTTTTTTTTTTGGGTCATTCAAATAAAAGCCAACAAATTCTTCATTGATGATCAAATTGTCTCTCACACTCACACAGTCCTACTGTTGTATGGCAGCTGGAGGCAGGGCATCATCTGGTCTCTTTTCACTAATTCCACCCTTTTGTTCATTTTCCTGAGAAACATCTTTGCTCCTTTTTTGAGCAACATCAGCAACATCCTTGGAGCTTAGCCGCTCGTTGGCGTAGCCGAGCGGGGTGGGGGGCTGGTAACGGTATCTGTAGCCAAAGGCACGCAGGTGATAGGCGTAGTACTCCAATAAATACATGTTGCTGTCATGCACATAGTGGAAAGACACGGACAAGTCCGAGCAGCAGCTTGGACCCTGGGGAAGAACAATTAGAATTGTGTGGTTACGCAACATGCAAAAACAAAAACATCCTCTTATGTAATTAACATTTAACTACCACGGCTAAATCAATCAATCATCACAATTAAGCTACTTGAACAAATCACTGCTGCTGGAGCCATTATATTTAGTCAAGATACATAATTATGAAAAATATTTATAAACCTTTATCCTTGATAATCTCGAAGAAACCCAAGAGTGTAATTTAGAGCACTGTTTCCAAACCATTGTGCTGTGAGATGAGAAATAAGGCCAAATGAAGCAATTTACATCTTATTTTCACTGAATGCTTTTTACCATCAAATAACGTATCTTTGCAAATCTATAGTGTTTATAATTTATATACGTGAGTGACATATAGGGCCAAGCGGAACAATTTCTCTCACACTAAAGAGCATATGGTCCAATCCATCTCTGTAGCCAACGACAGTATTATACTATACAACCTTTTGACATTTTTTTGTGATAAGCTCCAGTATGCCGACGACCTTTGTGAAGATAAGCAGCTTGGAAAATGGATCGAGGTGCTGTGAGATTTTTTTTTTTTTTTTTTTTTTTACTTGGTTGAATACTGGGAAACGCTGGGAAAATGACATGCAGTCTCTTTGATGTTTAATAAGGGCGTTTCCATGTTGACCCCGACGCCGCACCCCACCCTTCATCATCCCCTGTGCCCGCAGTCACCTGGATCTGATGTGATTGGCTGAAATCACATGTGATAAGTTGGTACCGTTCGCCACTACTGCGAAGCCTGTGATGCTGCACTGCCTAAAACAAAAAGTGCCCAGTATGCCTTTCATCATAAGCTATTTTTAGGGGGTTATGGTGTGGGATTTCATATGGAACAGCTTCTGGGACAGTTAGTGACTGCTGATTTGGAGCATTCTAACTTTAGAACATTAGATTTGACACAATCCATCTCCAGTCAGAGTGCTCACGTGCCTTTCGTCAAGAATTTTGGGAAGAGCAATTCCTTGACTTGCCTGTGAGATGGGGTAGTAGCAGTAGCTCCAATACCAGAAGCTCTTTGGGAACTCCGCAGTCAGGTGCTGCTCAGGGATGAAGGGATGAAATGTCTCACGTTGCAAAGTGTCTCTGGAGTCTCCCGCCAGCACCCCAACTTTCTCCAGGCACTGGCCCATTGCGAGGTCCTCCACCGAGCTGGTGTGAGTGCACACTTTGTTTTGAAATCCTTGTACAAAGCGTCGCAGAGCCTCTTTGCTCAGCACGTAGCCCGCGCCGCCACTCATGTAGCCCTGCTTGGTGTACGGCTTGAACCTTCGACCATAATAAATGGGCTCCTCCGGGGTGTGGTTTGCAAGTACCAAACGCAGATTGTCCACTATTACATAAGTATCATCATCTGCCTTGAGGAACCAGTCCGCTTCATTGCCGTAATGCTCATAGACGTAATGGAAGGCCCGGATGGTTTTCCAGTAAAGTTGGTCACGGCCCTCTTTTGTATCCAAACCTACGGTGGGAAAGTCCGGATCGCTTACAGAGCTCACAAAGACCACAATGTTGCAATGCCGACTCCACGTGTCCTTCACGTAGCGAGCCTTCGTCTTCAGGTTGCTCGGTCCGGTCATCACCCAGCAAAGAACACGTACTTTTTTGTACAGTTCATCTGCCATTGTGCCATCCTCACCTGAAAAAAACAAACACAATTTAAAAAAATATAGGTTTGGAAAGATTGTTTTAAGATGTGTGTCAGTATTGCCTATGATGAGTGAAGCATTGTTTCAGAATCCTGCTAGAACTGAATTTTAAAACGGCTTTGCCTCTTTGTTCCATTTTGATTAAAGAAGATCACACGCACACTGAGAAATTGCCAGAATGGGCACACCTGTTTTACGACCAACGGCAGTAAACATTTTACACTTGTTAAACATATTACCAGCGCTTATAGGTTTTTGTGTGTTTCAAAATACACAACCGCAAATTCGTGCGAGAATAAGATGCTTTTTTCCAATTGCAACTAATTTTTCCAGAAATTAGCACTTTTTTTCCGTGGGTGTCTTTACTTCCTGGACGTTTATCAGCTTTGTGGTCTTCTAAACAGGCCCAGATTTAACAAGATATTATTTTCTTCAATTCTATACCCGAGTAGAATATTCAAGAGTTTGATTCTGTAACTGCATAATACTGACGCAGATACTGAAAGTGTACAATGTGGAAAAACCCACAACGTTAGTAAAAGTAATGGAATCATAGATGATAAAATGTGGAACTTTGAATTTTTAGTATTTGTATTAGTTCAGCATTGGCCTCACAAGTTCTGAGGACCCAGGTTCAATCACAGACCCGCCTGTGTGGAGTTTGCATGCTCTCCCCGTGGCGTGGATTTTCTCCGGGCACTTCGGTATCCTCCCACATCCCAAAAACATGCAACATTAATTGGAGACTCTAAATTGCCCCTAGGTGTGATCGTGAGTGCGGCTGTTTGTCTCGATGTGCCCTGCGATTGGCTGGCAACCAGTTCAGGGTGTACCCCGCCTCCTGCCCGTTGACAGCTGGGATAGGGTCCGGCACTCCCCGCGAGCCTCGTGAGGATAAGTGGCAAAGAAAATGGATGGATGTATTGAATCAAAATAGAAAGGGGTGGTGGAGGATATTAAATGAAAATACATATTACAATTTCCATTTCATTGCCTGGTTATACTGGAGTACAGCCTATTTAGACACGCGATTAACATATTTTTAACAGTTATTTGTTTCTTTTTTTTTTAATTATTTGATCAATCTGTTAAATATTTACATTGAACATATCTGGTTGAGGAATAAATTGTATCAAGGCCTTCTGAGCTTATTTCAACATTTGTATGGGAACTGCAGTAATATATATATAAAGAAATAAAATGGTTACAAACAAAAAAGGGCATGTATACAGCACATGATATTGGCATTTCATATGACAGAAGAATTTGCGTGAAAAATCTTTTTTCCTTTCATTCATCCAAAGATACTGTTGGGAAATCTCGTCCAGCCAGTCTGTCAGGATTTTTTTTGGCAAATGTCACTCAGGGTAATGCTGCTGATTCTTTTTCGAGCCATGTTTGACCGTAACTCTTCAACTGCCACAAGCCACGAAAACCCCACAGTGCCTCAGCAGACAATAAGGAAAGCAGCACGAACAAGCTCACTATTGTCTTCAACTTATCAACCAGGACACGGAATGACTTCAGGGAAATTTCTATCAAAGCGTGCACAGGTTGTGTTGACCTTGTACTTATTTTTAAACATGGCCAGTTGGACCGTCAAGTCTCTCTCTTTCAACTTACAATATCTGCTGTATCACTTCTAATGGGAGTCAAGAGTGAGTTTCGAAGTTGCTTCAAATTTTGAATGCCTGGTTGCACAAATCGTTCATCTCCTGCATCTAGGATACAGTAGAACAGGGGGGCTCAAGGTGTCGATCGTGAATAACATCGTATGACCAAAAGGGGCTATCATCCATTGCGTTGCTTGATTTACATACATACAGTATATAACTGATGACATCTGAATTTTCATGACACATACGCAAACAACGACCCAAAGTATGTCACAACTAACAAGCTAGTCAGTGAGTTATGCCCAATTTTGAATTTGTGTTTTCTCTTAAAGTTGAGAAAGGGTATATAATTGTAAGAAGAGGAAAACTTAGAAGTACTCTTTCATACAGAATGGAAGGAGTAGTATTTTTGCGCAATGACATTTGTGAAATCCGTATGCCTCGTCTGCCAAGTCAGTCAATCGCCTTACCAAAGAAGAGAAATGTGGAGACTGTGCATGGAAAATGTGCCAAAAAGCAAGCTGAGAAAGAGGAAACAAAAATCCCAGCTGTCCAGACAACCGTTATTTTTCACACGTACTTCAAAAGCGAAAGTCACCACCGAAGCATCGGTCCGGGTGAGTCATGTCATCGCTGAGAACAGGAAGTCCTTTCAAAAAGCTGAGATGTTAAAAGAAGCAATCGTTGAAGCAACTTACGCGTTGTTCTGGGATATTAAAAATAAGAGACATCATCTTCCATTATAGCGAATGGAAGGACCTCAATGCACCTTTTTGCTAATTTTATACAGTTTTTATGCTGAATATGAATCTTAAGTCCATTACGAAGGATACATTATTTTTCGATTATTTGCAACAAATGATCGCAAATTGCTGGATTCGCCGGAAAAAGACGAAAACGAAGGGGAAACAGCCGATCAGGTGCGTGACATAGGACGTTGTGACAAAAACATGGATCCCGTAGAAATACACTGGAAGAACGCAGATGAATTTTCTGATAATTCAAGCGATGAACATTATTCTGAAGGGTCCCACGAAGACTGTGAGGAATACGAGCTTGATGAAGGCGTTAAAGGTTATCAATTTGAGCCAGTTAGATAGCACACGGGTTCGAATTCAGACGAAGTAGCTGGCCACGAAGAAGCCAACACAGCAGTCAGACCCATCGTGGACGATATGCGTCGTGTTGGAAATATCGACTGGTAAGCGTTTATGAAGTTTTTGTTTGTTTTAGTTAGTCATAAATTGATAAATAGTAAAGGCTTCGATATCCTGAATGTGTGTGTGTGTGTGTGTGTGTATGTATATATATATATATATATATATATATATATATATATATATATATATATAAGTTTTTGGTCTTGTTTTGAAATTATCCAAACGCCCTGTATTTAGTGATTTGGTACGCGACAACTACTTTGCGTGTAAAATGCTTATTATTGCACCAAAACACACAGACGCCGATAACGTAGTCGAAGTTGGTATATTTTCAAAACTAAGTAATAATATAATAATATAATGGTGCTTTCTTTCGGCTTGTCCCGTTAGGGATTGCCACAGCGTGTCATCTCAGATGAAAGCTCATGTTGGTTTGCCACAGTTCTAATAATCATTAAATAAAAATAAAAATAAATCATTTTTACGGATTAGTTTTTGCTTAAAATCACTGGGGGATTCTTGAAATGAATGGGGATTTTTCCCATTTTATCATCTTTCCAAAACAGCCTATGCCAGATTTTGTGACATCAGCGTTCCGCCCACGAAATGAGTCGTTTTGCAGGCAAGAGAAACGAGGTCAAAGTTCACGGACTCTAAGCCATAAACACTTATATTTTTGGGTAAAAACATTGAACAGGATATGCATTTTATGGAAAAGTTGAACATATACTTTCGTCTAAAGAAGATAATTTGCGTTATAAATTACAGATTCCATACACTTTAAAGCTCTCCAGCTGTCAAGAAGTACAGTTACACGGCGCCCTGAAGCCACGCCAGAGGATTTAACCCAGCAAATGGAGAAGGACATTAGAGATTGTGAAAGTTTTGGTACCTTTTTGACTGCAGTGGAACAGGTACACCTGAACCTTGTAAACTTGGACACTTAAAAGGTGAACATTTTCAATGTTGCAGTGTGAAGAAGGGTGAATCTGCATATACGTACAAGCTTAGTGGACCTTAGTTGCCTCAGTTAATCTGGGAGGCAGTTGATCCGTACCACCAGCGTACTGTGCAATCCTACGAGCTGGGTCATTGGAGGCATTAGACTCCTAAATTAAGTTACCGCGACAGTTTATTTGCCTTGGTGACAAATAAGTGGTAATCCACCTTTGGGGTACGGAATGTTACATTTACAAAGGCAGATATCTAATTGATAGCAATAAGAAATTGGCAGTTCGGAATGAGTCCATATACAGGTAATAATAACGAACTACATCTACTTGCTTAAAATTCCTGAGGCCCAGTACGCGCAAAGATTGTTACACACTCGAAAGATTCTTTTAATCTGCTACAGACCACCCACAAAAATACATATTTAAATTGAGCATTCAACAGTTTTGGACTTCATTTGTGAAGTGTGCTTCAAGAAAAGCTATTTCTTTTGCTCTACCGATCCCAAAGTCTCGTGTAATCACACGTGAACTCAGAAAAATGAAGAAGAAAAAAAACACGGATATGCGCCAATCTTTCCAGGGTGTTCCTGAAGGTGGCCTGCGGCGAGAGATCTGTAAAATGCCGATGTGGTCAAAAAACGACTGGCCTTACGTCTGGAGAACACAACTTAATACATAAAAAAAGACATCGGGTAAGACATTTACGGTGACTTCCGTGTTCGTCAGTCTTGGGTACTTCTTTGAATATATTCTGTTCAGCAGTCTTGTCTCTCCCATCCCGCCGATGTGTGTGTGTGTTTTTTTTAATAATTTTATTCGGCGTCTGATATGTTTACATTTCTACGTCAAAAGATCCACAAGAAGGCTAAAAACAAACTCACTTTTCCATTTCAAATAGACTGGACACGATGGCGACGTGGACTAAATGTCTTTTGTGGAGCAGATCAATGAAGGATGGGCGAATTATGGGAACAAAGCCCATCAACCAATCAGCATAAAATGCTCATTATCGGCCGATACCGATATCCCCGATCATATTGCGGTAAATCTAATGACCACACAGAAGTTTCCATAGCTCTACACAGATGCACAGTTTTTAGTGACTAAGTGAAGCATGACAGAAAACCGCATAGACTGGGGAAACAGTGACGCACTCAAGGAAACACAACACCGGTTGCAAACATTTCATCTATGTTTACTTTACACTACAAAGAAAGAACAGCTTTGTTATGCGCGGAGTTGCTTTGTCCCTGGTTTTCTATGCAATGAATATTCAGTACAGCACGTTTCTTTTGGCTAAATTTGCCATAATGCGTTTTCTTTAATGAACATGTTATTCATTGTCGGTAAAGTGATATTGTTGAGCAGCTTTTGGAGTTGCACATTGCCATTTAAAATTCGTCTATTCGATTTTGTTAAAAAAGAAAATATACCAAAGCTTATCTATTCAGCAGCACCTCAGTACTTGACTCCCCCCCCCCCCTACTCAGTACTGTAGCAATTTGGAGGGCTACATTCTAATTGTACTATTGTCATATTCTTATTAATTGAAACAAATATTTCCCCCCACATTCACAAAAGCACAAACTGTACCACACAAAACCACCGTTCAAAGAACAAAACATCAACGAATATTTACTGTAAAGGTGACGCTTGCTCTTGCCTACAGAAAAAGGTTCCGGAATTGTCGACTTCACCTCGGCCTGTGCCACTCTTGTCTCATTTTTGTAACAAAGTCTGTTCCTTGTGAAGTCCACAAAAATGATCGGTGGCAAAGACATGTTGCAACAAACATTATGACTATGAATAGACTGTATCGCAAAGGATAGCCACGATTTGGTGACTCCAAAAGTTTGATGGGGAGCTGTTGTTCTGGACCACTGTTGTAAAATAACAGTATCTATTTTTTTAAGTACAATTTATGGGTCCTGCAACCGCCTCTGGATGTTTCGAAGCACGTTTACCTGAATGATGCGGGTGTTTAAGATTGAAGAGGGCCGACCTCTCCTTGTTCCATCTCTCTCCTTCTTCTTCATGCTGCTGATCGTGGCGTTCAACCACTCTACTGACGGGTTGCACGGAGAAAGTCTTGTCGAAGCCCACATGCCATAAAAACAGGTACAGCATGAAGAATCCCACCAGGAATCCCAAACAGAAGGAGAGTTTGAATGACGGGAACTTCATGCTGGGACAGGTGTGTCGCTGTCAGCCAAGAGCTTGAGAGAAACCGCAAGTTAGCAGAAGGCCTTGAAATACTATCACGCCGGGGGGGGGAGTAAACTCCCCGACCCCCACCCCGGTTCCGAGAGGAGTGGTTTACTGTACTTACCAGCCACAGGTACCGCAGACACCATTGCAGCCGTATCCTTCACGACCACGTAATTTATTGAGCACTCGAAAGAGAAAGAGTACATTACATCTCAGGTTGCAGGAGTCAGTTGTTATTTCGTCGCTAAGCTAGCCACGTTGGGGGGAGAGAAAAAGAAAACGTCACTCGATAGTAACCACGAGGGGAAAGGAGTACGAGCGAATTGTCGAGCACAAATCACTCGGGAGAACCTAACGGAACGACGAGGGTCATTTATTAGCGCTTGAAACCCTGCCAGCTGCCGTTAGCTATACGGCTAGCCGAAAGAAGTTGTCTCAAACGTGGCAGAGTAGATGCTCGTTGAACGGCCCAACTAACTGGAATGCCACGCGAATATTCGGCAACGGACGTCAATCGACGGCACACGACAGAAGCCACAGAGGGCGACGAAGAAGTAGAAAAGTCGTCGAGGAATAGATTTCCGCTACTGTGTGACGTCACCTGGTGCCGCCCCCTCCGGACCATGTTGACACAGACCCGGTTTGGGAGGCGATTCGCTTTCAAAATGTATTTCGTTACAGTTACCTATGAAAATGTAGTCCATAACACAGTCCAAGTACCACAATACTACAGAAATGTAATTTGATTACGTACTCTTGAAATTGTAATCTTGAAAAATAATCCCAATATTTATTATTATTTTTTTTATTATTACCTAATAGAATAGTTAGAGGTACTTTTTTTGATATCCTGATTACATAATTGGAACAGTGATTAAGTTGATAAAGTATTGGCCTCACAGTTCTGAGGATCCGGGTTCAACCACCCCGGTTCCGATAGGAGCAAAAAATATCCAGGAGGAAACTCCCCCCCCATCACCAACCCCCATCGACAGACATTTTCAGTGTTTTTCCAAATTGGTCATTCTCATCCCTGTTGAGCTGGTTATCCTCATGAGGGTCACGGGACTGCTGAAGCCAATCCCAGCTGTCATTGGGGAGAAGGTGGGGTACACCCTGAACTGGCTGCCAACCAATCGCAGGGCACTTGGAGCCAGACAACAATCCCACCTAAAGGCAATTCAGAGTCTCTAATGAATGCATTTTTGGGACGTGGGAGGAGACTGGAAAGCCCTGAGAAAACGCACGCAGGCACGAGAGTATGTGGAAACTCCACACAGCCAGACCAGGATTTGAACCCTGGTCCTCAGAACTGTGAGGTCAATGCTCTAACCATTACCGTAATTAATTTTGGTAATTATGGCTGATTCTACATTGAAACAAAAAGACGAAAATAAAAAATACAAAATATATACGAGTCTCTTGTCTTTCATCTAGTACAGAATTTGTTACAAGGAATAGGTGTGAGTAGCCTTGGCCTCTCCTATTGTTTCTCGACACTTTTTTGTGTTGAAAGCTATTTTGGCATTTTACAAATAATTTGATTTGTAGAGATCTGGTTTTGTTTCCTACAAGCTTCCATATCAAAATAAATAAAATGAATGTCTATATTGTACAACTGCCTTTGAATTTTGTCTAAGTTTCCACAACAAATTATAGTTTGTCAAGGCTAGGAAATTACAGCAATCAGCGTGCCTTATTTATTATGGGGGACTATCACTCAATGAAGAATAAGTATAAGAAAAAAAGAAGTTTATCCCCATGTGCTTCTCAAGAAATATCTACTGGCACATTTAGCACTTGCAGAAAGACCACTTTTCTCCTCCAGTGGTGTGCTTGAGCACTACATGAGGTCTTTTCAGTGTGTGCCTGTTTAGGTCAAGTTGTGTTGACGTATATTTAAAAGAAACAATGTTTAAAAATTAC
The DNA here is from genome assembly GCF_019802595.1 of Syngnathoides biaculeatus. NCBI lineage: Eukaryota > Metazoa > Chordata > Actinopteri > Syngnathiformes > Syngnathidae > Syngnathoides > Syngnathoides biaculeatus. The sequence continues at coordinate 13,998,657 of NC_084649.1, read as the reverse complement.
ACCAAGCCAAATTTAGCTGTCACTCGTACATATCCACCACACTAAAGGGTGTTTTGTGACTTCTAAAACACTAGAGAACACAATAATTCAACATAAAAATAGTTGAGTGAAGCCGAAAGGACTTCAATAGTACTTTAATTTGAAGACTTTCATACAAAGCAGTTCACGCGAACCGAATACTCCCCCCCCCCCCAATCTTCCCTGGCCCCTGAAATCAAGAGGTTCAATACAGGGCAATGAATGTTACCAAAATATACATAACTTTCCGGTCTCCTCTTAGGGAGGAGGAAGGTGGTCTCATTATGTACTCCTATTGTATGACACTGACTTGCATACAAGATTGGACTCAGTCAGGTTGAAGCAGCCAACTAGCATTTGAGCTAACACACAACATAATGGAAGAAAAAAAAAATCTTAAAAAATACACTATATTGCCCAAAGTATTTGGTCACTCATCCAAATAATTGCAATCAGATGTATTATATCCACATAAAGTGATGGAGAGAGGTCAGCAGATGCTGAGGCGCATAGTGTCAAGAGGTCACAAATATCCTGCTGAGTCAATCACTACAGATCTCCAAACTTCATGTGGCCTTCAGATTAGCACAAGAACCGTGCACAGAGCTTCATGGAATGACAGGTTTTCCATGGCTGAGCAGCTGCATCCAAGCCACACAACTACAATGTGAACAGTCAGACGCAGTGGGATAAAACGCAAGGATAGTAGACGCCAAAACAGGAGAGTTTTGTTTGCTGGATTGACAAATGCTTTGCCATCAGGCAATTTGAATTCATCAGTTGTTAGAAGAGTACTTGTCTAACTACATTGTGGAAGTGTAAAATTTGGTGGAGGGGCAGTAACGGTATTGGGTTGTCTTTCAGTAGCTAGCTCCTTACTTCCAGTGAAAGGAAATAAATGCTTCATCTTAATCAAGATACTTTGGACAATTCAATGATTCCAACGCTGTAGGACCAGCCTGGATTTTGCCCTTTCCACGATCAAAACAAATGTGAACCAGTACAAAAAGAAAGGTCCATTAAGACATGGATGACTGACTCGAGGGCGGATGGACTTGAATGCCCAGCAGAGTCCTGACCTCAACCCAATAGAACACCTTTGGGATAAATTAGAGCAGAGACTGAGATCTAGGCCTTCTCGTGCAACATCAGTGTGTGACCAATACCAATGTCATAATAAACTTTATGGATTAGGAATGGGATGTCACTTAAATTCACGAGACAACGTAGATGAGTGAATACTTTTGGCAATACAGTGTATATATTGGCAGAGCCATAATTATTCACAAGTCCACAAATTCAGCCCTTTAAAGTAGATTTTTTTTTTTAAGACTCCACAATAGTAAAATTGAGGCTACTGGCTGCTACTCCTCCTTGCTAAAGACCTTTCCACTTCTTGAAAAGACTTCTTCAGTTCTAAATCTTAGGTCGCCTACATTCCTTAGGGGCATTCATGTTTTTTTTTGCTGCCAACTGTGCCTGGTAAATGAAGTGTACCTTTTGTCACACTAATATAGGAACGCTACACCTGAGATTTAGAACTTAAATTTGAAACACTCTCTTCAAGAGTCAAGTTGCTTTTGATTCAACTTTTACAGATTACCATGACAAGTCATGGTGATGGACAATCTACGTTTTTCTTCATTGTATCTCTCCTTGCTTTCAGTTACTAAATTAATGGAATTTAACGAACATTATTGAAAAAAAAAAAAAAAAAAAACACTGAATAGATATTCAGTTTGTCATATTCACCACCCCAAAGGGAAGATGGCGCTTTTCTAAAAATCCTAAAGTGCCACAGCATGTGCAATGTACACTTGGGTTTAGTGACAGTTTCATCCCTTGTATCACATTAAACAGTCAAAGGTAAATGACCGGAACAAGCGCGGAGGTTGCACACAGCTGGTGACCTCTCCAAATAGCAAGAGAAGTGACCACAATGGAAAATAGGCAGCATGTTATAAATATTCATGAAAATGTTCCCATTGTCCATATCCTGATTTTTTTTTTTTTTTTTTTTTTTTTTGCAGCCATCTGGGAAAAGAGGGAAAACACATAACTCATTCAACTAGAGTTGACAGTGATTCTGTCGTACCACATAAATCTTTAAAGACGTAGTGCAGACTCTGGACAAGATTCAGGAAGGTGTAAACGTGAGGTCACGTCACCTTCTGGCTTTAATAGCAATAAATGAATCACTTGTCAATTGGGGGCTGCGCTTCAGAGTCTCCCCATCTCGCTGATCCCCACGGGTGTGCGTCTTCACAATGGCGGCACCGAGCGTGTTGGATGCCCTCACAAATCTATGTCATCAGAGTCCGAGTTGCTGGAAGACTGGGATTCCTCTTGGCCATCGCCCCACACAAACCTGTAGTTGTTTTCCAATTCCTGCTGTCGCTTTTGCTCTTTGTGAACTTCCTCAGTGCCTCCAGTCTTGTAAACCAAAAGAACAAAGTGTTATTGCTTTATCATGATCAGTGAGCATAAAACTATGAATGTTTCGGCCAGAGCCTAACATTTGTGCAAGAGCTAATGGTGGGTCGAAAGATACACAAGCACAGCTACATCCATTCAGGGTTGAGAGAGAGAAAGAGAGAGAGCGAGAGAGAGAGAGAGAGGGAGAGAGAGAGAGACAGAGAGAGAGACACACACACAGAAAGACAGAGAAACAGAGACAGAAAGACAGAGAGAGTAACAGACAGACAGCCAGAAACAGAGAGAGAGAGAGAGAGAGAGAGAGCGACAGAGTGATAGAGAGAGGGAGAGAGAGCAAAAGACAGAGCCACACAGTGGGGGGGAGCGAGAGAGAGAGAGACAGACACAGAGAGGGAGGCAGCGAGAGAGAGACAGACAGAGAAAGACAGAAAGAGACAGAGACAGTGAGAGAAAGACGAGACACACAGTGAGAGAGAGAGAGAGAGAGTAAGAGAGAGCAAGAGATGGAGGGTTGGGGGGGGAATCAAATCCTATAGAAGATTTTACCAGCAGGTTTATGAGGAGTTCTCGGAATGACTTAGTGTCTTCTTCGGTCAACCACTGATCACCTGCCTCGTCTGCATTCTTTCGTGTCAAGATCTTCACCTCAATTTTACCTGGAGAAGAAACCAAGAGGGGCGTGGGGTGCTTTGTTGTTGTTGTTTGTTTAAGTACTCCCGCAACAAAATGAAGGCCATGCAAAGCAAAACGTATGTAAAATGAAGGACGGATGACAGTCAGAGCACACACATGGATAACTTTCATTTCAAGCTAATATGGAGAAGGCTTCTTGGGTTTAAGTAAACTATTGCGACAACTTTTAGGTCTTAGTCTGATCCCCCAATTCACCAACTATCTTCCCTATATATGATTTAAAGAGGGGAAAAAGGATAGAAACATTTCTGAGTCCTCTTACTACTTATCTTTTAGGATGGCTAAAGTAAGTTAAAGCAGCACAATGATTAGACAGAAGAGTGGGGAAAAAAGCCATAAAGTTTTGCTTGACACTCCCCAGTCATACCTTCAGCCTTCAGTCCTGCTTTCTCTAGCTGTTCTTTAACCACGTCCTTTATGTGCTGCCACTGCGGATCTCCTTTGCCCAACTCCTGTATTTTCAACTCCCCATCGTAGTTGCTGCCTGTTTTATACTTAGTTATTTTGATCTTAATATGGTCATCAGCTTCTTGGTCTAGGGTGACGAGACAAAAGAGGGACAAAAAAGACTGACTGTCAGACAAGAATCCTCACGTAGACAAGAGATCACGAGAGGACAGTCGAAAGCAGTGTTGACGTATATTGATGATCGGAAAATGTTCACTTAAACCCTGTTCAATATTGAAGCAAACCCTCATGTGCGGTCAAGTATGTTCTTTCAAGCCAGAGACTCTGCGATTGTGGCATGAGACAGTTCAACAGCCAATCGGGAAGCGACCTGAGGCCCGCGCTATTGCCGGACACAGAGGAGCAAAACTTCTCCCTCAAGTCAGTCATCGCAGTAAAAAGAACAGGAGTCCCATCAACAATCTACAAATGCAATTCCAATGAAGTTGGGATGTTGTGTTAAACATAAATGAAGACAGAATACAATGATTTGCAAACCATCTTCAAGCTATATTTGATTGAATATGCTACAAAGATATTTAATGTTCAAACTAATTATTGTTTTTATCAAATACCGTAGTCATTAAATTAGAAATTTGTGAACACATGCAATACATTCCAAAAATACTGGGACAGGTAGCAAATGTGACTTAAGTTGAGGAATGCTCACCAAACACCTTTTTGGAACATCCTACAGGTGAACAAGTGAGTGGGAAACAGGTAGGTGGGCGGTGCATGCGCGCATTGCCGTAAACAGGAGCCAGGAAGTGTTGTGTGCTAAAAGCCAATAAAGCGAGTATAACAGCGAGTCAATGCTCCGTGTTATTACTAATCCCGCCATTGAGCAAACAAAACTAAAATAACAAAATGTACAATGTTCAAGCCTATGCGTTTGAGCCAGAATACACACAGGCCGAACTTGACGTGTTGGAGAAGGGGCGTGATGCTTACGACGAACAATAATCCCCTTGTATGGACCGCGGAGATTTGTTTGATGCTTTTCTGAGGACTTGGGTTTAGATGTTGAAAATATACAGCAGGGGTGGCCAGACTTTTTAACCCCAAGATCTACTTTTCAAGCAACCAGCCTCTTGCGATCAACCGGCGGCGGGGGGTGGGGAGGTGTTGCACGCACGCAATGCTGTAAATAGGAGATGGAAGTGTTGTGTGTTAAGAGCCAACAAAGCGAGTATAACAGCGAGTCGATGTTCCGTGTTATTACTACTCCTGCCATTGAGCAAACAATACTAGAATAAGATATGTACAATGTTCAAGCCTATGCGTTTGAGCCAGAATACACACTGGCCGAACTTGACATGTTGGAAAGGGGGTGTGATGCTTACAGAGGAGCGCAACAATCACAGAACATGGACCTTGGAGATGTGCCAGACAGGCCAGTTTCGAAAAACTGGTGTTCGCCTTCTTTGTTACTAATGCCAATTGTGGCAGAACCCCAGTGTTGTCGTGTGTTTGAAAAGGTCGAACAAAAAAATGGACCATATCAAAATGAACTTGGATCACGATCAACATATCTGCATAACATAGTTACTAGATAATAGATTGAAAAAATGTTCTTTATCTTAATTTTTTTTAGATTAATGTCCAAAATATATGTATATATAATAATAATAAGAAGAAGAAGAATAATACTTCACATTGGAGGGTTTACTACACATATTAATTTTAGGGAGAGTCTTCCTTTAAGGACAGTGTTCCTCAACATATAATTGCAAGGAATTTGGGAATTTCATCAGCTAAGGTTCATAATATCAACAAAAGGTTCAGAGAATCCAGAGAAATCACTGCATGTAAGCGGCAAGGCCGAAAACCAACATTAAATGCCTGTGGCCTTTGATCCCTCAGGTGGCACTGCATAAAATAACATCATTGTGTAAAGGATATCACCACATGGGCTCAAGAACACTTAAGAAAACCAAGGCCAGTAAATACAGTTTGGCGCTATACCCGCAAGTGCAACATAAAGCTCTACTATGCAAAACAAATTCCATTTATCAACAACACCCCAGAAATGCTGCCAGCTTCTCTGGGCTAATCTACGATAGACTGATGCAAAGTGAAAAAGTGTTCTGTGGTCTGAAAAGTCCACATTCCAAATGGTTTTTGGAAATTGTGGATATTGTGTCCTCCGGGCCAAAGAGGAAAAAACCCATCCGGACTGTTATGTTCGCAAGATTAAAAAAAAAAAAAAAAAAACAATCAGCTTCTGTGATGGCATGGGTAAGTTACAAAACCGTGAAGGCACCATTAATGCTGAAAGGTACAGAAAGGTTTTGGAGAAACGCATGCTGCCATACAGGCAACATTTTCCCCATGGAACCCCTGCTATTTCAGCAAAACATTACCAAATCGCATTTTGCATGCGTTGCAACAGAACGGCGTCGTAGTAAAAAAATTGGTCTTTCTGCAATCCAGATCTGTCTTCCGTTGAAAATGGGTGGCACACTCTGAAGCATAAACTACAACAACGGAGACCCAAGAGCTCAAGCTGTACATCAAACAAGAATGGGAAAGAATTCCACTGACAAAGCTTCAACGATTACTGTACTCAGCTCCTAAACGTCTATTGGCTGTTAAACGAAAAAGTGATGTAACATACTGGTAAACATGACTCTGTACAAGATTTTTTGGGAATGTGTTGTAGCCATAAAATTCTAAGTTATTATTTGATGAACACAAAGTTCATCAGTTTAAACAAATATCCTGTCTTAGTAATTTTGAATTAAATATAGGTTGAACATTATTTGCAAATGATTGTACAGTAATCTCTCTCTACTTCGCGGGTCACCTCACGCAGATTCAGTGGATTTTTTTTTTGCCCTCACCACCCCTGAAAAAAAGCCAGATCGGCTTACATTAGGTACTATATTTACGTGAGGTGGACTGATACAAGGCATGTCCGCAGTGCAACATGTGGAACAATAAAGATAAAAAATAAATAAATGATTGCTGGCGTGAGATTGACCAATGAGAGTACGAGTGGCAACTGAGCTTTGTGGCCCAGTAAAAACTTCCTCCGCGGCGCCCGAGAGGTGGTAAGGACGCGGGCACTCCTTTTTGGGACACATTGGGAGGAATCAACCGCTTTGTGTAGCAAATGGAGCGGGCACTGCGGGGACCTACGAGGATGTCCTCCAGGGCTCCGGACAGGGCACTTTTCAGTTTGTTTGACCCTGCTTTGTTTTTCTCACACTCGAGGACAAGGCTTTTTGACCAGAAAAGGCTGATTCGAATAATTTCATAAAATATACAGCCTCAGAAATGTGCCTCTGTATGGTGCTGCTCATCAATCGTGGCGAAAGAGTTTCTTCAATGGCGGGTGCACGTTTTTAACATGGATGAAAAAGACCTTTTTTTTTTTTTTTTTGAAGAGGAGAGCAATGCGTGGTTCTTCAAAGACCGTGTTCACGATCATTATGTTGCAATGCTTCAGGTGAGTGAACTTAAAGCCTCGAACGAGCCTCCCCTTCACCGTGGGTGCATGTGTGCGGACGTCTCCCCTGTGTTTCCGACCAGTTAGGTGACACTTGTAGGAAAGATTAACAAGGGTTTTATAATTAAAGATTTAAGTAAATATTTGTACTGTTGTAATCTTAGTCAAAAATATGTAAACTATAAATACTGTTTAAATATTTTAAACATTCTGGTTTCCAGATACACATACATGAAAATTCCCAGGTTGTGTGTGGAGGGTGGGCAGTGGTTGACGAGGAGTGGGGGGCGGTCCTACTTTGCGGTTTTTCCACACTTCGCAGGGGGTTCTGGTCCCCATTAACCGTGAAAAATGAGGGCTTACTGGATTCTCTTTTTTTCGTTTAGCACAATGTCACAACTTCATTGGAATTTTTTTTTTTAATTCTACTATTTTATACATTTTTTAGTATTCTGGCTGTCCTGTGGCACCATGCCGGAATCCCACAGATCAGTCCTGGTACTGTGGCAGAAATCAGCTTTAGCGGAAATGGTTTACAAATGTCATTTAATGTCAGCTGCTGATCACAAGAAGGCGGTGCAGAAAGCACTGAATATTCCCTTTGCACATGCATAATTCGAATACGCATACCCAAAAAGTCACCAGCCCTCCCTGGGTGACCCCTGAACGGGTATAAGTTTTGGTGTCACACGGTTACATTCCTCTTTTCTTCTTGCGTGACTTTTCGCATTTTACTGGATACAGCAACTGGAGAAAAATAGGAATTGGCTATCAGACAATTTCTTTGTGGGTCGTAGTCTTGTGACTGTTAAGTCAGAGCAGCGACGCGTCGCCCTCCAAAGGATGAGACGATGCTGTGATTTGTGTTGAGAATTTATTTGTTTGACCTGGTAAACGACTCTCTAACCGGTCCTAATTAAACTAAGGTAAGTTTGTTGACAGTTTGTTCTTCACAATGGAATATTTACTGCTCTGTCACACATGGGGCAAAACTATTGATTGTCCGATTTAGCCTGGTGTTGGCATCCGGGTACTCAGTTCTGCTTCGTATTTTGTTCGTTTCACCTCTTTTTTTTTTGCCAAGAAAGGCGGCATTTGCACCCCCTATCCCCTATGGCATTATAATTTCTCAAAGCGAGGGGGTTCCAGGTCTGCTGGATTTATTAACTTTGAATGGTGGCCTTTGCTGTTGACTGTAGCATTCATGCCCCCACTCCCAGCATTGGTCATTGCGGCTTCCCATTGGGAGTCAATTGCGGTATATAGTAACCACACGTGCTGCAATGTAACTGTTTGCCGTGACATCACTGTTGTGTCCAGGCTTTTTGAGTGACTGGTTTTGTTCGTAATGCCTTCACTAGTGTGATCATACATATGAACACGAGGGGACCAGTGCGGTGAAGCAGTCATGCCTACATGGCATGAGGAGGTTGTAGTTCCCATAGCAGGCAATGGATGGACATTGAAAAGTCAAAACTTGCTTGTTTTTAAACCAATTTTTATGAGGGTTGCTTCTGTGTCAACACTAATGAATATCACTGTGATTACTTTTTGGGGATTCATACTGAAAGTGCGTATGCATGAAGACAATATTCACTGGTTTCAGCAAAGTCCTCTGGCGGTCCTTTGTTATTCATAAAGTCGCAGTCACATGCGTAACCTTCGATAGCGTGCGTGCAGTGTTTTGTTGTCGTTTAGAGTGTACTATATAATGTCCCTGGACATTTGTTCTCTCTTTGCATAAAGTATTCTAAAATGTATTCATATTTTTAGGGTTATTTTAAAAAAACATAACCTTTGCATTACAAATTTTGGAAGTCTATTGATGTTTTGTTTATATTCCAAAACAGAAAAAAAAAATTACAAAGCAAACACTTGCCATTTTTTTCCTTGTCATGCCATCCATCCATCCATATTCTTTGCCACTTATCCTCACGAGGGTTACAGGGAGTGCTGGAGCCTATCCCAGCTGTCAAAGGGCAGGAAGTGGGGTACACCCTGAACTGGTTGCCAGCCAATCGCAGGGCACATCGAGACAGACAACAGTTGCACTCACAATCACACCAAGGGGCAATTTAGAGTGTCCAATGTTGCATGTTTTTGGGATGTGGGAGGAAACTGGAGTGCCCGGAGAAAACCCACGCAAGCACGGGGAGAACATGCAAACCCCACACAGGGAGGGCTGGAATTGAACCCAGGTCCTAAGAACTGTGAGGCCAGCGCTTACCAGCTGAGTCACCGTGCCCGCTCCCTCGTCATGCCAATTCTCAAAATAAATAAATAAATAAATAAATGTGTGTGTAACGCAGTTAATATTTTTATGTAGCTTCATTCATCCTCTTCATTAAATCCATGTGTGTGCCAATTATGGGAATGAAATTAAAATCACATTTGAGATGCACATGAGTGGAAGGTGACAAAGATGGAGACAGGGACAAAGAGTGACATGAGGATAGGCTCGTCAGGTTACCGGGCTGCTTTGGAGCCAAGCTGGGGCTTCCCCTGGTCGGGTCGTTGGGTCTTTGAGCTCGTCCTTTTTCCTGGTCAGGGCCCAGCTCATCTTTCTCCTCCAAATGGTCAAGAAGCTTGTCAAGGGTTGTCTCCAGTGCCTGGGTAGCCTGCGTGCGATCAAACTCCCCCTTCAACCCCTCTGTGTCCAATTCTTGTTGTGCCTAAACAACCCCCCCCAAAAAAAAAGGTTAAGTAAGTCCTCTTGGTGTGACCGGCGCTTAATTAACTTAACAGTGGAATTGGACCTTTTCAAGGTCACACAATTTGACAATTGAGTTTGAGTCACTAACGGCCTGACTCACAGCTGGTCACCAGCATGTCCAAATAGCCTTATGCTCACCTGTTAGCTTAGGCTTCAGGAGCCTTGGTGGAAGTGGGACAAATAATTAGTCAGTCAGCCGCCAATTGTGCAAGTTCTCCCACTTAAAAGCCCTGTAATTTTTATCATACACATAACCTCACCTGTGAGAGACAAAATGAGGTAAAAAAATACAATCCACAATTGATGGCTGACTTAATACATTTTGCCCCCCGCCCCATAAAAGGCCCATCCCTTGTTTGCAAACAACTATGCAAGACAAGCAAAGCAGTAGAGCAAAGAGACTTTAAGTAGTTGAGAGGATTTAGAAGAGGCATGGACTCATCAACGTTTCTGCTCGAGCAATGCGTTTAGTACTGCTTTTTGTGTTTAGATTGAACATTCCGAAAAAATAAAACTGATACATATACTGCTACAGTAACACCATTACAAGACATGATACCAATGTAGCAGTTATGGTTAACACTGACTTGTTTACAGATACCACTGTACTACAGCTTACTTCTGAAAGAACTACAGAGGCACGAAGATTAAACGGACCTAGATATAATGGATGTGGGATAAACTGGGACTGAACAATGTGTTCAAAACTAGTTTCCATTTGTCACTTGAACTGCCGTTGACAAAGTCTTTTAGTTCCACAATTGGTCATGGTTGTTTATTGGTGCTGTGGCGCAAGACAGACAATAGGACTAACATATTTCTGGGTCACAGATAAAGACCAGAATAGATCAATTAGAAAAAATGTGCCTGTGTGATAGTCATGTTTAATAAGGGGGATTGACGTGGCGGCCATATCATGATGGTTATTTTGTGCATAAAACTCTCGGGGGGAGCTCAAGCAGGAGGATACAAAATGCAAGTCTCTGGAGTCTGGAACATGCTATTTCTGGTACAGTAAAACTTTTTTGTCAAGCAGTTCATTGTTGGCAACAAATTTGGAACAAGGAAACACACCGATTCCTCACGACTCGCCTATGATGAGCACTGTTTGTCAACAGTTTCTGGTGTTTTTGTTTTCAGTTTAATTTTGACTCACCTCATCTATGATGTTGTCAAACTCTTTTTGCATTGTTTCCTTGATCTTAGCAGTCTTATCAGCCGGCACAGAGACATCTGCCATCTCATCCTCAAAATCCTTAAGTAACTGTTCGTCATCATTCTCTTGGTCATCTTTGCTGCGCTTCTCCGATCCCCTGTTCCCCACTTGCTCCTTTGCTTGTTTTTGTGCTTTCTACATAGGAACAAATGCAGTGCAATGAAATATATATGATTCACAAAGACGGAAGCTGTGTTGATGTGTAAGAAAGCACTGACCTTTTTATTACTCTCCTTGAGATGCTGGACAAATTTCATCAGGTCTGATGGGTCCGTGATGATTTTAAAGTTGAAATTTTCACCTGAAGCATTAAAAAAAATAATTAGACTTTTCCAACCAATGTAGATTTTCAAGATGTTCAATCCAATAAACGTCTGCAAGATTGTGCCAGTAGTGAAACGTAAGATGTACCTTCATTTCCATCATCAAGGACTTCATTGTCTGTGATTGCGTTGAAGTCATCATCAACTTCCTGCTGAGAGAACATCAGGTCAAATGAGTTGAGGCAAGTTACACTCTTTAGTGGTGTATTAACATTCATTCACCATTTTCAATCGGGCAAGTTCTGAGTGGGACAAGGGTACACCCTGGAATAGGCAAAAGCCTATCGCAGGGCAAACATTCACACTCACATTCAGACCTGAAGACAATTTAAGAGTCTTTAATGAAGTTAACATGTTTTTGGAATGTTGGAGGAATCTTGAAAACCCATGCATTCAAACTCTACGCATGAAAGCCAAAGCCGAGAATAGAATCCAGGGGCTTTATGTACAAAAAGGTGCCTCTCAAGGTCTAATTGTTGTATTGGCTATGCCCACTAGCTCTGATCGATTTGCAGTCACTGTGATTTGACGGGCGCATGCGCCCGCGCAAATCTGCACAGTCAAGCATGACAAAAAAAACCTGCAAAAAGTTTATTACGAGTAGAAATACAAAGATATTGAAAGACGTCGCTAATTTTGTGTAGTCTTGACCAATGTTCCCTCTAAGCTACGCTACTGTGCAATTGCGCACACACTCAGCACACATCAAAACCGATCCAACGCAGTGAATCACAGCCTAACGTCTTTTTTTTTTTTTTAAACACGGAAGCACTCTGTCTCTAACAACGAGCTGCTGCTCAGCCTACTTCTATTTCCTAATTTACCTGACACTGCCCCCTTCCGCTCTTAAATGGTTACACTCAATTACAAACATAACACACACCCGCAACTTTATATCTGCAGGCATGACGGGTGGACAACACCCGTAACTTTATATGTGTGGGCATGACTGACCACACCTGTACATTTTTAAAATGTGAATGACAGGATTTGCCCTCAACTCTCAGCACCAAAATAGGTTGCTTTCCTCCCATAAACATTTCTGGTTTTCCTGTTCACCTAACAGCAAATGAAGTTTTCACAGGTGAAAGCGAAATCCAAAAACAAGCATCATCTAATTTATATGCAATCAATCTAAAAGGCAACACCTGACCAACTAGAAAGACCAGTCAGTCACATTTTCCAATACTTTTGCTCACTTGAAATGTCATTGGCTACAAACAAAAGGTGCTCTGTCTAGAGCACCATCATGAAATAAAAGCCGGAATTCTGAATTTTTGTCTCATACTCATCTTTTGATCCGAAACCCAAATGTCTGCAGTAAACATCAAAAACAAAAGGAATTGACCTAGCCATTGCACTATTTTTGGAGGGGAGTGTAGGTTTATTATATAAATAATGGGATTTTGTACAAGAAAATGTGTACCTCACTCTTCTCATGAGAAGGACTTGTTTTTGAACTTTCTGGTTTTGTTATTCTCTCCCAAAACTGGGAATCTTCTGGGTCTTCTGATTCGGGATCCTCAGACATGTCAGCAGTAACTGCTAAAAAAAAAAAACAAACAAAAAAAAACAACATTATCAGAAAAGAAACAAATTAAAAGGTATTTAAAACAAATACTTAATTGGTAATTTGATCTTGGATGGATCATGGCACCTTCTTGGTCTGACTTGTCCCGAGCATCGCTGAGATCTGGTAATGTTTCTTCTGTCGTTCCAGCTACCGATGACTCCGTTTCCTCATTACTGGCCAACATCTCGTCAAGACTCCTCAGCTCCGCAGAGATTTGCTCCACTTTACGTTTTGTGTCAGCTGAGAGAAGCAAAGGAACAGAGGCCTCTCAAACCGAATACAAATAATTTCAGAATATACCACAACGCTACCCATGAATAAAACAGCTATTTATTTATCAAAGTCACTTCAACTGGGAATGAAAAAAAAGATGATAAATTCTCTATTCAGGAAGGGAATTTGGAGGGACAGATGGTGGTAGACTTTGCAAAAAAGGATGGAAATGGCTGTGCTGAACACTTTCTTCCAGAAGAGGCAGAAACATAGGGTGACCTACAAGAGCGAAGGTGGATTAGATTTTGCGCAGACGATGTAATCTGAAGGAAATTACAGACTATAAAATTGTGGTAGGAGACAGTGTGGCTAGACAGCATAGAACAGTGGTGTCTAAGATGACTCTGGTGGTGGGGAAGAAGATTAAGAAGACAAAGGCACAGAACCATGTGGTGAAAGCTGAGAAGAAAGTGTTGTACGGATTTTTGTGATGAGGTGAGATGGGCTCTCGGTGGAGAGGAGCTTCCAGAAGATTGGACTATTATAGTGAAAGTGGTCAGAGAGACATTCAGTAGAGTACCTTCTGGTAGGAAAAGTACAGTAAAATCATACAAGGAAGAAGTAGTAGGACACATAGGATTGAGAAGAGGACAAAGGAATACATGATAATGCAATATAGGTTGAAGGTAGAGGTGGGCAAGGGCAAACAAGAGGCATACATGTATTCCAGAATGGACAATAAAGGAGAACAAGATCTATACAGGTTGGCAAGAGATGGGAAGGATGTGCAGCATCTTAGGGTGATTAAGGATAGAGATGGAAATGTGTTGACTGGTGACAGTTGTTTACTGAATAGATGGAAAAAAATACTTTAAGATGTTGATGAATGAAGAAAATGAGAAAGAAGAGCCAAGTGTGGTGCAGCAAGAAGTGGTAATGATAAAGAGGGAAGTTAAAAATTCACTCAAGAAGATGAAAAATGGAAAGGCATTTGGTCCTGATGACATACAGCAGGAGGTATGGAAGCATCAAGGACAGGTGGCTGTGGAGCTTTTTACCAGCTTGTTCAATTGAATTCTATTGGGTGGGAAGATGGCTGAGGAATGGGGGGGGGGGGGGGAGTGTGCTGGTGCCCATTTTTTAAGAACAATGGTGATGTGCAGAGCTGTGGGAACAGAGGAATAAAGTTGATGGACCACACAATGAAGTTATGGGAAAGAGTAACAGAAGCTAGACTCACGAGAGAAAAGTATTTACAAGTAACAGTATGGTCTCATGACTAAAACAAGTATCACAGATGCATTATTTTCCTTGAGGTTGTTCAGAGAAATACAGAGAATATCAGAAGGAGGTACATTGTGTCTTTGTAGCGCTAGAGAAAGCTTATGACAAAGAACCTAAAGAGGAGCAATGCACTGGATGCAGAGGTTGGGAGTGGCAGAGAAGTATGTTAGACTAGTGCATGACATGTATGAGGGCAGCAGAACAGGGGTGAGGTGTCCTATTTGCAGTGGTGATGGATAGTTTGACAGATGAGGTTAGGCTGGAGTCACCGTGAATGATATTTGCACGACATTGTGACCTGCAGTGAATGGAGGGAGCAGCCGGAGGAACAGTTTGATAGGTAGAGCCATACACTGGAAAGGAGAGGAATGAACATTATCTGGAGTAAGGCGGAGATAATATCTATCTGGAGATATACATTACGTGCATGAATGAGAGGTGTGGAGGGGGGATAGTGAGGCTACAGTGAGAAGAGATAACAAGGGTGGAGTAGTTTAAATACTTGGGGTCAATAATCCATTGCAACAAAGAGTGTGGTAAGGAAGTGAAGAAATGGGCCAAAGCAACCTAGACTGGGTGGAGGAAGGTGTGAGATGTGTGAAGTGACAGAAGAGCCTGCTAGGCTTAAGGGAAATGTTTATAAGAAAGTGGTGAGGCCACCAATAATTTAGATATTGGACACAGTGGCACTGAAGTGATAACAGGAAGCACAGGTGAAGGTGCCATAAATGAAGATGTTAAGGTTTTCTCTACGAGTCACCAGGTTAGATAAGCTAAAAAATGAACTCATCTGAGGTGTAGCCGATGTTAGATGTTTGGGTGACAAGGTTAGAGAGAGCAGACTTTGATGGCTTGGACATGTCCAGACAAGAGCTAGTGAGTATATTGGTAGAAGGATGAAGTTGCCAGGCAAGAGCGCGCAAGGAAGACCAAAGACAAGTTAGGTAGCGCTCATGAGGTAAAACATAAGGGCAGTCGGTGTTAGAGAAGAGGATGCAGGAGATAGGCTTACATGGAAAAGGATGACATGTTGTGCCAATCTCTAATGGAACAAGCCAAAAGGAAAAGAAGACTTCAACTGATCATCATCTTGGATTACTTTTCTCAGCAATAAGACAGGCACCCCACTGCTTGAGTAAACTGTGACTTAAAGAGTTTTGTTAACTCACAGACTTGAGCTTTGACATAGTCCATGTACTGTTGTGCACTTAGCGCCGGCTGACATATGATCCCCTGGGGCTTGGCAGTGGACGGAGGCCGCAGTAAGGGATGCTGGCATGTGCGACTAGTATGAATGGTCAGCACGTAGCGGCATGACTGCGGCTCATCCACTCGGGCGATGTAATCACCCGAACCGTCTTCACACACAAACTGAAGGAGAGAAAGAAAAGAAGCCCATTCACTCATTGCTATCATTAGGTACAGTTGACACAATATCACACCTTGGTGTGTTCTGTGTAAAACGCATAATGAATGTCAGCTGTACTATTTTTGCTTTATGTGGCAATTTTATGGGATCTCTGTGTGGAAGAGACCTACAGTCCACAAGGCGTTTGTTTGTTTTGGATCTCACATTGTGCTGTTCCAAATGAATAATCTGCTGAAAGTTTATTCAAGTCTCACCCGGACTTCAGCCTCCCTGGGATTGCCGTTGATGTCACACTTGGAGCCATTTACATATGTCTGACTATGAAAGCGTTTCAGTCTGTGGTGTTTAGAGGCCTGGAACAAAAACACACAAAACACATAAAACATAATTTTAAAAGTAACTGGTTTGTATTTTCATCAGACAGGAACAGAAATCTAAGGAAGTACCTTTGCAGTTTCATTTCCCCAGTCAAATTCAGACTCATAGTAGCCCAGGAACAGAATGTCCCCTTTAATTTCTGAGTCTGAGAAGTGACAAAAACCTGCCTGAGGAAAAGTCTTGAAAAAAAAAAAAATGCCTAAAGCAAAGCTAACTCTTACCTTCAAGGTGGTACTGTCTGATATGCTGACCATGGCAGAACTCGTATGTCCACCAGTCTTTTGTCTGAGGGAACAATAAAGAGCGAATGTTTTAAGATAAACAACATCCATTGCTATATTGTACTTTTAGAGTAAATGTAAAATTAGATGCCAAATTACTCCACTAGAACTGCTTCTCTGAAGCAATGCATTGAAAGTGAAGGAACCAGAGACTTGTTTGATTAAATACATGTAGAAGCATGACACTGTGCATTTTTTTTTTTTAAATGATTACGTGACAGGACGAAGTCTACAAGGGCCTTCATAGGCTACTGTACAACTTTGCCTAAATCCACAGACACACACACGTGCAAAACAATGCCTCATTATAAAAATAGCAACGAAATCGGTAACTAAACATCATATAGAACAGGAGTAAAATATAGATAGATTAGTTTGTACGGAAGCTAGATAAATAGAACAATATAAGAGGCTTTATATTTGCTAGTGAGCAGTAGTAATACAGAGTAGATGATAGTATGAAATAGTTAATATTAAGTACAAACACTGCAGCATGATCAGTCAGAATTTTCGTCATTCAGTTTGTGACAGTAAAACAGTTACTACTGTAGTAGAAGAGAGCTTCCTGCCAAACATCCATCGAACAATTTTAAGAGTACTGTATTTGTCCTCATTAAGGTCAATGGCCAGCGGAAGCCTATCCCAACCGATTTTGTGCAAGAGGCAATGTACGACCCCAGGACTGGTCACCAACTGATTGCAGGCCTCAAATAAAGATTAGAATTATTAGCACACATTCACAAGTGGACTTGTGGAAATAAAATGTCTATTCAAATATATATAAAATAAAGGCTCCAGCACTCCCACAACCCTTGTGAAGATAAGCGGCTCAGAAAATGGATTGATTGATATTGAAACGAGACCAAAAATAACTTCATAACTTGTTCAACCATCAAATGTGACCTATAACTTGCTAAACTCAAACCATTTAAGAATGGCAAGTTCAAACAAACAAGATAATGTGTGTGTCCACACACACACACACACACACACACACAGATACTACCGATGTGTGTTGAGAATTAAGCAATCGCATTCAAACTCGTGTTAAACAGGAGTCAGCACGCACTTACCACCACCAAAGTGTCTCTGATTAACCCCAACTAAAGTTCAAACTGTAATGGGCTTTTCCTGACATTTTGCAGTCACATCTTACAACACAAGCCAAAGTACACCGAGAACTTCCAGAGAAACAGAGAGAGAGAGATCCTTAGGTAGGAGTAAGGAAAAGGGTACAAAAATAATTTCCAATGCATTAAATAAGCCAAACAATGGGAACACAGTGGAGATAGTCTACATCTGGGGGAGTAAATATGGTACAACAGTGACATGACCAAGGCCTCGGCATTTCTCCACACTTGATAAAGACTAGAAGAAAACTGGTCAGGGAGGGGGCCGAAAGGTGACAGGAACACGGAAGGAACTGATTACATTTCTGACAAGTAAACAAACTCCTGTCTTCTTTACATGTCTGGGTAATGTGGTGAAGTAGCCATATGAAAGCCTTATCTTACAAAGGAAAACATCCAAGCATTGCTACATTTTGAACAAAATATACTTTCAATCACCCAAACGTGAAAAAAAGTGCTATCATCTGAGGATGAACCTTTTGGGCATAATTCCTAAAGGTATGTTTGGCACAAAAACCACAACACTGCTCATCACCAGAAGAACACCTAAACCGCAGTGAAGCATGGTGATGGCAGTTTGGAATGCTTTAGGTTTGTTTTCCTTCATCAAGATTTAAGGCTTAAGTCAAGCTAGAGGGAATTATGAGCAGTTCCAATTCAAATACAAAATCAAGTGTTTGCAGAAAGCTTCAGGCTTCTGCTAGAAGTCAACACAATGTCAGGAAAAGACTACTAGAACATCTGTATACGTCATCCCTGTGCCTGTCAGTTATGGCACCACTGCCATAACTGGGAAGTTTCATAAAAAGTTGAGTCACCGCTTGAATCAACCCAAATTATAACGGCACAACCAATCTGTTCATCACCCTGCATGAACCAAGAACGAGCCTGCTTACAAACAGTAGCACAAACAATTGTTTGTTTGTCATAGTTTAGCCCTGGTGGAGGTCTGTTCTGTACCGAGTCACATTTAGTTGTATATGGTCAATAAAACAAGTCTCACGTTGGCCTTGTGCTTTTGCACAGTTTCGTATATTTCTAAGTGAGTCAAGTTTAATTTTATGCTGCTGTAGTCCTCCATTGCATACTTTGATCTACTTTTGAGTATTATAAGACAATGTGCACCAACCAACACCAGACAGGGGGGCTCTTGCATGGGCCTGAGTAGATCGGGGATGTCAGGCCCTGTGTACCCTTGTGAATCAGGATCTGAGACCGGGTCCTGATGAAAGCGGACCGCCTGGGCTGGAAGGCGACACTCATACAGCTGTTTGTACTTGCTGGACACCATCATGACCTCATCCGTCTTGGTCTAGGGGGAAACAACACAGTGATAGAACTTAACTTTGATCCATGTGACATGTCATTTACATGGACGCCACAATTTTTATTGTATATAAATCTGACGTTTATAATTGAACCAATTGTAGGAATGTGTAAAACAACACTGACTGGGTGTTGAAGGTTTTTGCAGAACGAGCTAAACGTTTGTGTAATTTCAGAAGCAATGTAACTTCTGTTTTCCATGTTTCACTCATTTGCATTATTCACCTTACCACGCAAAATGTATCATATGAGTCACGACTTCTAAATTTCGCTAAAGAGCAAGTACACGTTATAAGTCACATAAGTATTTATTGGCAAACCCCTGTCAAAAAATTTAAAGTAAGATCATTTTTCAAATCCTTAATAGCATTTTTATTACATATTTTTTCATGCTTCTGCCAAATGTGGTGTCAACTGGTCGAGCTGTGCACACATTTTTTTGGGGGGGGACCCACCGCTGGTCAGGTCCCTTGTGATGTTACTCTGACACGCCACGATGGATCTCATTTTCTGTCGCTGACAAAGCTAATGCCGTGAATTCTTGCAATTACAAATGCCTATCAATGTGCTATTTTTATTCCTTTCAATGTGTTTGAACAACTTAAGGAGTGTTTGTTCATTCCAAACTCAGCCCATTATTTTGTAAATGTGGTCTCTTGGAATTCTATAATTATTTTAAGTTCATCAATATTATTTTTGTGTGTTTGGTAATCTTTCCAATGACAGGAATGAAACATTTACACACAAAAAAATCTAAACAATTAATAATGTGATTGAAGTTTGAAACTCAGATTTAACAAAAAAAAAAAAAAAAAAAAAAAGGTCATGCCTAAAATTTTGACCCCTATTGACATTGTATTACAATGTTGACCAGAGGATGGTGCATTTTCACCGGTTTTAGAAAGTCATAACAGGTATTTGTCAGACGAAAATGACACCTACATCAATGGAAACATCTGTAAAAGATTTGTCTCGTAATGGCGGGTCTCATTGAATCGATTAATCTTTGATAATTTTCAACACACATACGTACGAGAAGAAATTTTTAATAGAATTGAGGATGTTCTGTTGTGACAGCTGTCAATTGCAGCTGCTGCGTAGGAAAGTTTTGAAGAACTTCATGTAAAAACGAGTACAGTGTATTCGCACACACTAAAATAGAGGAACAGCA
This sequence comes from Syngnathoides biaculeatus, assembly GCF_019802595.1. Classification (NCBI taxonomy): domain Eukaryota; kingdom Metazoa; phylum Chordata; class Actinopteri; order Syngnathiformes; family Syngnathidae; genus Syngnathoides; species Syngnathoides biaculeatus. The sequence goes on along the minus strand of NC_084649.1, from coordinate 13,978,635 downwards.
AAGGAAATGAGTCTAAGGAAGCCAATTTTGAGCTTCGGTTTTGTATCGGCCATGTTAGGGTAAGTAACGGTCGCTATGAAAGGTACTTTGAGTTAGCAAGCTAACCATTAGCTCCCTTTAAATCCTCTCACTCACCTGACCCATCATGACGGGATCGGGAAGAATCTGAATCTCATATTTCATCTCGTTCAGTTCTTCCAAGTTTAAGAACGCCGAGACGCAAATAGGGGATAACAACAAAAAAAGGTGCAATCTAGTTCGCCTCCGTACTATATGCGCAGCCATGATTTATCCGTACCGCCTCCCCCGTTCTTCCTTTTCCACCTTCTCTTCTTCTTCGTCGCTGTCTTCTTCTTCTACGCTCATAACGCAACAGCGGTTGAAACGTATTGAGGCGGTTATTAGTGTTATACTGACACTAACGGGTGAATGTTAAAAAAAATAAAATTTAATTTCTATTATTAGTGTTATACTGACACTAATGGGTGAATGTTAAAAAAAAGAAAATTTAATTTCTAAAATGTTTTCAGTCGTAAATTGTGTTTACCAGGCATAAATTATATAGGATGTCTCCATCGCGTAATGTTGTGAATAGTGGGTTTGGATGGAGGTGTAATGTGTACATGATTGCTTTCCCCTTCATCGTGTTATTTCTCGGCGAAAAGGCGACGTTAGATTAAATCTAGTGTTTTATTTATTTACCTCAGCGGGAGGTCGGAAGACAGCGATGCAATTTCCTCAAAGCACATTGGTCAAGAGGGAGGATAAGGTCTTCTACGATTGGCGGACTCGCTTATCAGTCCAAATATGTTATTTGTTACTACATTTCGAGGTGTTAGACTGAGTCGCATCAATCTCAAGAATGTTTAAAGATGATAGGGGTTAATTTCAGATCAATTAAAGGCGGTGTGTGCTTTCAAATCTGGGTCTTTTGTCCCCGCCCACAGAACGAACGTGTTTCAATCATTCCGTTTGAATGCGCACGTGCATAAACTAATAAGCCCCTTTTGGGCTAATTGATTAGTTGTAAGGGTGCTCGTACAATTACCATCTTCGAGCTCCCTGTTGGTGAAAATGCTCCACCACTTGATTTGTGCACCGCTGAGGTGCGGCAGGAGGAAGCCTTCACTGAGCGAACGGACCGCGCCTCGGCGTCCGCATCCATCTACAGGAGCACTGAGGGGGAGGAGGAGGAGGGTCCATTTAAGAGGGGTGGGAGTGGGGGGGGGGGCTCCTTGCAGACAGCCTACAGGGTAACCGATTGCGATGGGCCTTTGAATTGAGGTGAGCTTTAATATAGATATAGTGAGCGTTAATATAGAGAGAAACGGCATGGTTTGAAATAGCCTAACGCCTGAGTGTCTTGTTATGATTCCCGGGGGAAAAAGAAACGGTTTTATTTTATTTTATTTTTTTAATCTCTGCGTTGTCTTGTTGATGAATGCAAAAAGGCCCGGTGCGGTCGATCTTAGTGTTCACTTGTCACATACATGAATGACACAGCACGTGCGGTATAAACGACTACGTACCAATTTAATATTCCGTAATATAACGACGCACATCTCCATGCGGTTTCTATTGTCCATAAATGAGCAGCTATGCCCCCTGCCTGTTTCTCCTCCATGTTTGCCTGCCTAATTAAAACACCGTTATAGACGAAGAATGGTTATGATATGTCCATCTCGTTTTGGGAATCTCTCAGCTTCCCATATAACATGAGCAAGCATATAATAACATTTTATTATCATCATCCATTGTCTTTTCAAAGCTAACAATCCCTCAGTATGGTCATGTTAGAAACAACTCTCAGCAGAATGTACTGCTTGAAACCAAAGCCACAGTAATAAATATTGTCATGTTCATACATCGTGGCCTCACAATGTCGAATGGTCAACACGTCTGCTTCACCGTTTGAAGGTTACAGGTTCAAATCCCTGCTCAATGTTTGGTGTTTGCATGTTCTCCACGTGCTTGCTTGGCTTTTCTACGGGAAGTCCAGCTTCCTCGCACATTTCCAAAACATGCATTTAAGGTTTATTGAAAAGTATGAATGTGGAAAAGTTCTTTACCTAAATGTGCCCAGTGATTAGCTGGCGACAGTCCAGGCTGTAGCCCGCCTCTCATCCAAAGTCAGCTGGGTGGGTTCCAGCTCACATGCGACCATAATGAGGACAAGCAATGGGGGAATAATACATAAATACTGTTATTTCAGAATAGCTTTGGGGACACACACCAGACACCATCAAGGTGGACAATTCCACTGGGTGATCACCCTGAGTATTTCTTCAGAGTACTGTACCGAGAAAAAAACAAAACAAACACAAACAACGAGAGAATACTTGACACAGGAAAGTCTAACGTGAGAATCAAATACTAAATCTACAAAACTGTGGGTTAGATGTGATAACAGAACCACTGTGCTGCCCAATATTAAAATCATCAAGTAAAAATGGAAATGTTTGAGGAAGCCTAGTGGGGACGAGTGGTTAGTACATCTGTCTTACAGTTCTCAGGACCTGAGTTCAAGTCTGGCCTCGCCTATGTGTAATTTGAGTTTGAATGTCTATGTGCCCTGCGAATGGCTGGCAACCAGTTCGGGGAGGACCCCGCCTCCTGCCCTTTGACAGCTGGGATAGGCTCCAGCACTCCCTGTGACCCTTGTGAGGATAAGTGACAAAAAAAATGGATGGATGGATGAATGGATATACTCTCCTTTCATGTGCGGGTTTTCCGGTTTCCTCCCACATCCCCAAAACATGCACACTAGGTTAATGAAAGACTAAATTCCTCGTGTGAACAGTTGTTTGTTTATATGTGCCCTGCGATTGGCTGGCGACCAGTTCAGGGTGCAGCCCGGCCCTCGGCCCAAAACAAGTGGGATAGGCTCCACCATACCCGCAAGCCGAGTAAGGATAAGCGGTGTAGAAAATGGATGGATGGAAATGGTTGATAAGTACATTTGGTTTGAAGTTCAAGTGCTGGACTTTTTCTTTTTTACTAGATTCTGCAGGTGTACCTAAATCTCATGGCCAGTGAGTGTCCAGAAGAGTATTGGGGTCCATGTATGAGCTCAACAAGGTGTGTCTAATTATTGATTGATTGAATGCTTTTCTTGCATGGAGACCATCTGAAACTAATGAATAGAGCAGTGAACATGTGAAGAAAACAAGTTGTAAATACGTGTTTCCTTTTTATAATGCGGACATTCACTCACTCCTTGTTTAGTTAAAAATTGAAAACCAGTTCACAGAATTCTCAAAGAATCCCACTCGTGGTTTATTCTCAGCTGCATGAAGTTTGTTTGTTTGTTTGCTTAATCAATCTGGTCAAAGCCATACAAAAACCACAGTTTCTAGTTCTTCTGGCAGTATATTGCTCACAGCCTTGTAAAATGTTCCTGGAAGTGGTTCGGAGGAATAACGGTCTGAATCCGTGCAGTTGATTTCACTGTAAATATTTGAATGAGGTTAATTTGCTTTCAAAAGAATTTCTCAAACATAGCTGCCATACAGATTTTAAAGGTTGCTTATTTCAGAGTGAAAAGTGAGTGAAAGAACGTGGACTTAGTGTTAAAGTGTCAATGCCATTTCAAAAAAAGGACCTTGGTTCTGTCTTACGAGTGTCCAGAAAAGGCCCCTGTCATAGTTACTTCTGTTTGACCCAGTTTTGTATCACCCCTTCTGATTGGTTGTTTCCGTGTGAGAGCACGTGTTATGGAAACGGCGCTTGCTAAGGCGCACAGGAGATCTTCTCTATGTTGGGTTCATTAGATATAAAGTTATCCCATATTTGCTCTCTTGGTTGTTTTCAATGCTTCATTGCTTATGTGATGCGATGCAATCGAGAGACCCGTTGGGTGCCACGGAAACTTTGCTATGATGTGCTTAAACCAGGGCTCAGCAACCTTTTTGAGGCTGAGGGCTACTTCGTGAGCACCGATCATATGAAGGGCTACGTGACCTGTTTGCAGCAAATTTCAGACTCCGTTTATTACACGTACATAAAATATTTTTGTTTTAATTTATTGTAGTAAATGACATTACAGGTATTTTTAAAAAATTAATTCACGTAAGCAAGTCAGATTCAGAATTGAAAGCACAAATAATAGTAACAATTTCTGGCCTATGGTATTTTTAAAACATGCCTCGCGGGCACCTTATATGGTCCTCGTGGGCTACCATTCGCCCGCGGGCACCGCGTTGGTGACCCCTGGATGCAATCAAGTTACAATGGGTGGTGTCGAAATACCAGACAGTGATGCAGAAGACAACATAAAGGCTGACAATCTCGAGAGGATGGTGACAACATCGCAAAGACTCAGATGGAGTATTTATGTCCCAGTTGCTTTGTTTGTCACATTTGCTTTGTTGTGATGCGGACCATGCTAAGGAATAAAGTGGAGATGTGATTAGAACGGGTTGGCGATTGTGAAAGAGACAAATCCCATGTTGTCCTCGTGAGCCAGAAGTTCCTCTTGTCTTCCTTCCTTGAGAAATTCAACTTTAAATGTCATAGGCTGCTTAAACCTGACACTCTAGTGACATAGATAAGCTTGAGAAATCCAAATAATCTGATTTCAGGCCTCTCGGCATCCTGAGTTCTACACCACCGTCCTCTGGGGTTTAATGAATTGCCACTGGTCTGATACGCTCAAATGTACTTTTTTTTTTTTTTTTTTTTTAATTTAAACCCTTAACACTTTGATTGATTTGGTGAGAATGAAGTACCAACAACTGGAACAGGGCAATTCTTTTAAGATCAAATTCAAACTGCGCTCATCAGGTGTTAGGATGCGCTCCCTGAGGAAGACGGTGGTGTTCGGCATCCTGGCGTCAGCGGTACTGGTACTGGCTCTCATGCACACGTGGCCCACCCGGGCCTACACCACAATAGAGGTCTGGCAGCGACCAGGCCTCCTGGCAGAGAGAACTCTGGAGGACCGTCTCCCGGAACCTGATCCCCAGTTGAGTACCATCCCCTTCCGGGTCCGCGACAGTGTGGCAGGGTAAGAGTTCGAAGTTTCCCCACCCCTCCACCCCCTTCCTCGACTACACCCCAAAACCCTCACATCAACTCATCTGAATCTTCTGTGGTGACTTCGGCAGCTTGTTGGCGCACAACGGATGCGTTTGTGAGAGCAAAGGGGTGAACCTTCCCTTCTTCCAAATCTTATCGTCACGGGTGTTAGCTCGCCCGCTGCACACGGCCTTCAAGCCCGCCGAGCTGGAGGAGGTGAAGAGGAGACGGGACAAAGAGTTCAAGAACCTCCAGAAAAGGTGCGACAGCGGAAAATGCTATCTGTGATTATTATAAAGGGTTCCCACCGTAGTTCTGCGCAAGAAAAGTTCATTTAGATTGGTTTAAACCACCAATGTGTGGCAATCTGTTCTTTGAATTTAAGAGGACATCGTACAAAACCTTTGATTAAAATCTCCATCATTGAAGCTATTTTTCAGAAACTTGAATATTACCACGCGGCGACAGAGTCGACAAAAATGGTCAGCTGGTCCCAAAAAACATGGACATGCTCCACGGAAAAAAATGTATATGTGGGTGGGATTTAAAAAGTAAAATACAATTAAGACTTTGTTGAAGCTCATTTTGCTTTAATGGCATTAAATAATGTCGCGTGCTTTTTGGTAGGCGTCTTATCAGGAAAGCACATGTTGGCGTGACAACATTTAACCAGTCTCCCTTTCAAAAGGCACTCCATTAATAAAACAAAAATTGATGAAGGCTCCAGTTTGCTTCTGTATATGCTCGCAATATCATTTTAGACGTGTCTTTTGAAGGTACTTAAAGTTGTTGTTTTGTTTTTTCTGTATGTTAGGTTACAGACATCAGCAGATGTGCTCATTATTGCAGAAGCAAACAACCCGTTACAGTATCCGACACAGGGGGTGGAGGTGCGGCCCCTAAAAACAATCATCATCCCAGGTATGTAGCCTGAGTAAAAACACATTAACGAAACAAAAAAAATCTTTTTGGGCGGGGCTGGAATGGATGAATGGCATTTTTCATTAGGAGAAAAACAATTAAGGCAATAATAAATAAATAAACAAGGCAAATGTTTTGAGTTTCGAGCGTGGTCGTGGAATTAATTCAACTCTTATGTTGAGACATACGAGTGGTTTTAGTTAAAGAGGAAGGCCACTCATTGAAAAGACCAATGTATCAGATAGGCCATGTCATTGGTACTATAACTTTAAAAGAAAGAGAGATTTTCATCAGATCGGCGGCACGGTGGGTCAGCTGGTAAAGCGTTGGCCTCACAGTTCTGAGGTCCCCGGTTCAATCCCGGACCCGCCTGTGTGGAGTTTGCGTGTTCTCCCCATCCCTGCGTGGGTTTCCTCTCGGCACTCCGGTTTCCTCCCACATTCCAAAAACATGCAACATTAATTGGACACTCTAAATTGCCCCGAGGTGTGATTGTGTGTGCGGCTGTTTGTCTCCATGTGCCCTGCGATTGGCTGGCAACCAGTTCAGGGTGGAGCCCGCCTCCTGCCCGTGAACAGCTCGGATAGGCTCCAGCACTCCCGGCGACCCTCGTAAGGATAAGCGGCGAAGAAACTGGAAATATCATTTAAGGTTGTTTTATCGGCAATTTTGAATGTTCCCGGTCGCTGACATTTTGGCGAGTCACATGACCTACGTGCATGGATGTGACGTTTCATGTGCTCAACCTGAGGCCCGGTTACATTCCTACACAGTTATTGTCAGCGCTGATTTCTCAGATTTATGCTCATCTGATGAAGAAATAGAAGTATCGGGAGGATGGAGGAATACTTTGGATGGGAATGACACAGAGTCTGACTACTTGGAGGCCTACACCCGGGATCGGCGCCGGCCCTCGGAGCTCGCTCGGCGCCGGCTGCCGGAGCTCCGGGGGCCTTTGTTAACGCACTTATGTGCCGCGCGTAGGCCTTCGAGTACTCCGTGTCATTCCCTTCCGAAGAACCATCCCAATCTTCAACATTATTGACAGCCAATGGTTCAAATCTGTATGGACGTATTCTTCCGTCTTCCTGATCAGCCAGTACTTGTATTTCTTCATCAGATGAGGATAAATCTGAGAAATCAGTGCTGGCCATAACTGTGTGGGAATGTAACCGAGCCACAGGTTGAGCACATGACATGTCACAAACGCGCACGTAGGTCACGTGACTTGCCAAAATGTCAGTGACCGGGAACATTGAAATTTGCTGATATAAGAAACCTTAAATGATATCTGATGAAAATCTATATTTTAAAGTTATAGTACCAATGACATGACCCATCTGAAATATTATTTTCAATGAGAGGCCTTCCCCTTTCATCGAAACTATTTATTTATCCATGCCTGAGCTGAAGAGTATTAAAAAAAAGCTCAATCAGTTCTGTAAGATTAACTTGACTCTACATTGCTGAACTCCAGAATTTTTTTCTGAACCTTGAGATTCCACTGAAAGTACTTTTTTTTTTGTTTGTTTGTTTTTTTTAAACCCCAAAAGACAGTTCCTTAACACCGAACACAAAAAGTCTAAGTGGAAAAGTGAAGCATCAAAGTGGTCCTTCATTGGGTTATGCCCGTCTAATTTTAATCCACATCAGTTGATTGAAAGTTGAGTGGAAGTCTCAAAATCCTCATGATTATTTCAGGACTGGCGTTACAGGATCTTCCGAAAGACCGCCACTCTGTGAGTGTTTAACTTTTGTCTTTTTTTTTTCTTTTTTTAAATCAAATTTTAGCCATTCTGTCGTGGGTTTTTTTTTTTTCTGAAGATAAATCTCACCGCCACCCTGGGGACGTTGAACGTCGCCGCCGAGGTGGACGGGGTTCAAATCCGAGGCGACGGCGAGATGTGCATGTCCCTGTCGAGTGCCGCCCTGACCAAGCTGAACCGACAGTTGCAGTTCGTCACGTACACCAACACGCTGTTCCATCCCAACACTGCCGACACAGGTCAGCCTTTGGTCAGACATCTGCCTACACAGGAAGTTTCATCATTTGTCTACTTGTATCCTGTCGTCAATGTTTTTTTTTTTTTTTTTTTTTGCTGCAGTCCGTAGATACTCCAGTAAAATAGTGTAGACTTCACTCTGAACTGGTTGCCAGCTAATCGCAGGGCACACTCAAAACAAAGGATTTGCAGTCCTAATCACACCCGAGGGCAATTCAGAGTGCTTTGCGTTGTGCTTTTCAGTGCACCTCGAGACCGAGGGCCATCAAGCCAACTTCATCATCAAGATCCGTCACAATGTGACGCCAAAACTCTACAACACGGGAACTGAAGAAGGTATGCCACAGAATTAGGCTTTTTTTCTCCCCTTCTTCTTCACGGAACAAACATTTAATTTTCCTGCATCTTCCTTCTCTTCAGAGTATAACATCAGTGCTCTGGTTACCATAGCGACAAAGACTTTCCTGCGTTACGACAAGCTTCAGAATCTCATCGACAGCGTGAGGAAATACTACCCGACCGTCACGATTGTCATTGCGGATGATAGTCAAAATCCCCGAAGCATCTCTGGGCCTTACATTGAACATTACATCATGCCTTTTGGAAAGGTGAGGAAGTGAGACGGAATATTCTCCCAACAACACACAAACAACTCAAAACACTTGTATGTCAAATCATCTTTCAACAATGAAATGAATTGAAACGTCATCAATCTGTTCCACCCCTCCTCCCCAAAATAAATACAAATAAACTCGCTATCTGCACAAATGGTGCTTGTTGCGAAGTGAGTTCAGTCAAAAAAATGAAACGAAAACCCCATAAGTCGGGTCACGAGTTTACCTGAAGTTTGACAGGTGGAGCTCAAGCTTGGTGCGGTGTGTCCTCTAGGGCTGGTTTGCCGGTCGGAACCTGGCCGTTTCCCAGGTGACCACCAAGTATGTGCTTTGGGTGGATGATGACTTCATCTTCACCAGCAAGACCAAGGTGGAGAAGCTTGTGGATGTTTTGGAGAGGACCACTTTGGACCTGGTGAGGAATACACAAGCATACTGCATACATAGAGCCCGCTTTGAGCACTAGAGCCTTGAATACAATAGAACTTTATTGTCACTGTCATAGGAACAATTAAAATCAGATCTCACAGTTGGTCGAATGAGAGGCATTACATCTGCCACATCCAATATGGCCGACACACTGACTTACAGCAGCAACCGGCTAAGCACATAATTGACCCCTCCGTACAGGGCACTTAACAGGGCCTCCTGTGGTCACGTCACCCCACTGTTGCTAACCTCAGACAAACATTAGACAAAATGGCGTCGCAGGAAGAAAAGTCGAGACCGAAATTTTCCGATTTACCAGCTGATTTTTCACTCGCATTCTTACCGAATAGTGAAATATCGTTGAAGAGCAGACAGCAGGGCTTCAAGTATTTCAGCGAGGGGTATTTCAATGGTATTTCCATGCATATCGACGGAGAAACCGTTGATATTAGCGCGAGATCTTTCCGGAGTCAGAGAAAGACCGAGAAGCCACATAATATAATATATTATAACCCAAAGACGAATTCGTCATTGACAGTTTCCTATTTTCGTGTTACCTATTACACTTGTGTGCAGAATCTGTATGAATCTGTGTGAACCGCGGTATGAAGGAAAAGAAGAAGGCGAGGCTTGATTTACGAGTTGTTTCTCTCGTTTTCTTTGTGTAACGTCATGCACTCCCCTCAATAATTATTCTTGAATTAGTCCCGACCGAGTACGACAATCACTACTTTAGTGTCCTCAAACATCCTTCCTTCAGTCTTGGTGTCTCGGTGCGCGTCGAAGGCTTTTAGGACTCGCTAGTCCGGTTTAGCTTAGCTCGCTAGCCGCCAACAAAGGGACACATTTGTGCAGTCAGGTCATCGGAAAATATCGCTCAACACAGATCAAGTGTGTCAATCATTCACACGTAGCTTTGTTATGCAAGCGAAGAACTGCTAATTCATTTATATGAGACATGGATTGAAAATCAAATTTAGGGTTTACCTTCGTGCAAACATATCTGTTCCGGTTGATGGATTCAGTTGATCATGCGGTCTTCCACAAAGTTTGATCCATCGAAGACATTTTTCGTACTCGGTCTTTGGTTTTGGAAAGGGTACAAATTGAACTCCACCAACTAGCCTTTCAGGATACCTGTCGTCACTATTACAAAGTCCTTGACTACACCTCTTAACCATATTTTTTGTTAAATAACCCAAATACACGATAAAACGCTAACAAAAGCTCTACTGAACCATGCGACTTTGTCCGAGATTATGGCGGACGACAACAAGGGGTGTGGTTTAGGCAGATCTCTGGCCTCTGATTGGTCAGCGACGCGGCCTACGCAATTTCTACGGAAGGGTCAATTACTTAGTGGACTTTACTGACCTTTACCAGTGTTCCTGGTGAGTCACTTAGGAGATTGCGTTTTTGTTTCCAGGTGGGGGGCGTAGTGCGAGAGGTCACAGGGTATACCACCAGCTACAGGCAGACCATATCCACTGAGCCCGGGGAGGAGGACGGGGACTGTTTGCACTTGAGGCGAGGGTTCTATCACGTCCTCCAAGGCTTCCCCAACTGTGTGGTGACTGACGGCGTGGTTAACTTCTTCCTGGCTCGGACTGACAAAGTCCAGCAGGTCGGCTTTGACCCGCGCCTCAATAGAGTGGGTCACCTGGGTGAGTACAAAAAACACTTTTGTTTCGTAAAATATAGCAATAGCTCGAGGACATTGCGGGATGTTTGTATACGATGGGTACCAAGATACTTTGGGGTTGGTAGAACGTGACTGACAACTGCTAACCTTAAGCGAAAAAATTTCAAAAGCTTGTTATGTCTGGGGTTGTGCTCCCAGAAATAGACTTAAAAATATCATTTTAAAAACATTTCCTTATATACATCAGTTCATCTGTTATTCAGTTAATTGTTATATGCATACTCAATATGTAAGATGTTAGTAATACATCATCTTCTAATAATATGATAGTTAATTCATAATTCTACAAGAATATAGCGGACTTGACTGGTGGAAAGTACAAATTTGGTATTTACTCACCAAATCCCGTCTAGTTTTTTTAATTCAATTTCTCAAAAAATAGGACTTTTGTAATAAGTGATTAAAATTTTTCTCTTCTTTTTTTAAATAAAAACATGTTTCTCTTAAAATTAGGCTTCTTTCACACAAAAATATTTTACACTCTATTGTGAAGTTTCTCAGCAAGGCACTAATACTCCTATCATTACTTAAAATTTTATCAAAATGCAAAATCTTTTTTTTTTCTGTTTTTCAGATGTTTGAATGCGTGCATGTATAAATGTCTTGTAATAATAATACGAGCTAAGCGTGTCAGTGCCTGAAATGATATAAACACATACAGTATCTTTAAAATAACAAAATAATTAGTTTGTCAGGGCAGACTTTTGGCTATATTTCTATCATCAAAATATAAGCCTGGAAGGCATTCTGTATTAAATCTAAACTTTTATGGCCGTCACTAGTTTTCCTCTGACCAACCAATCAGAGGAAGACTGAGGCGAATTTGAAATGTGATTGGTTAAAGAAACAGCTCCATTGTTAATATGTGGTTTGTTCCACCAGTCAGCGACACCGTTTTGGAAATTACTGAACACGAGAAATTTACAAAGCAACACACAGAGGCTAAAATTAAATTGGACAAGAGATTTTTTTTTTTTAACGTCTGCATTTATGCGCGATGCAGTCAAGAAAAAAAAATAATTCCGAAATTAAAGTAAGTTTGGAATACTGCAAATGAATAGTTTCCTGGAAGAAGTTGTATGTATTAAAAGCGGGTCAGTCCTCATCAGGGTCACAACTGTTAAGATCTCACCACATATCCAAAGAGTTCACCGTGCGCGTTTGTTTGCAGAGTTTTTCATCGATGGCCTGGGATCCCTCCATGTGGGCTCTTGTGACGATGTCGTCGTCAGTCACGCCAGCAAAATCAAGTTCCCCTGGGCCAGCCAATCGGAAAGCGACAAGGCCTACGCCAAGTTTCGCTACCCGCCGGCCTCCTCCGATGTGTCGCAGAGCAAATTTGGCCTCCTTTACTTCAAGAACAGATTTCAGTGTTTGACTCGGGGTGATTAGCTTGCTTTCTACGTACACCCTGGCTTGCCAAAGAGGACATGAATTTGAGAAGGATGCTATTTCAGATTTTTTTTTTTTTTTTGGGGGGGGGGGTTCCCATGGAACGTGCATTTTCCAGTACAAACCAAACAGTATAAACATGTCTTTTTGTTTACAAAAAAAACCCCAAGATGTGTTTTGGACATTTGTGAATTTCAACGGTCCACATTTGCCCTCCCACAAAGTGACAATTGTGTAAATACACTACATAGAGGGAGGCTCCCTGTTGCAAACTTGGTATTTAATATTGTGACCATTTTATTGGCTTTTAAGTGTTTTGCTAAACTTCATAATACGGTATTGAATTTTTTTTTTTTTTAAATCAGAAAAATGTGTAAAGAATAAGGTTTTTGTTTCTATCATCGTTCCTGCCTAAAAATGTCTGCAAACTGATCTGATCTGTGATGGTGTGTGTGCATGTGTCATGAAATCCATTCTTGTCTTTCTACAATCGTGATAAAATGAGCAATAGTTCCATTTCACAGTTTCGTACAGTACATTTTCGTTCATATCTCAGAAACAACACTTCGTGTTTTGCTTGCTGCTGTTGTGTGAATGCAAAATGGGTTCCTCATCCTGGCACTTACGCTCACAGATCCCTCTGATGTATCGAAACAGCCCAATGAGGCTCTCGCTGGTGGCATTAATGGTAAAAACGGCTTGAGTGACAAAGAAGGAGCGTTTGGAAAAGGAACTCTGAAGATGCATTTGCGTTAGTGTTCATGGAAAAGGAGTATTAAAATCTTAAATCCTACAGAAAACATGTCGCAAATAACAAATCTTCATTTCACACACCTCAAGACAGGAAAGACTTGTTGGTATTAAAAGTTTGAAAAATATTACTTGAGAATAAGGGTTTTTTGTTTTTTTTTTTTTTGTCGCCTGTGCCTGGACAGTATTGTCATTAATCAAGTTCATTGAGGCATTGAATCGACTGCAAAAGACACGTTGTGGCGACTCCTAACGGGAAAAGCCGAAAGGAAAAGAATGACTGCAAGTGGACTTCGTTCAAAAGTTTGTTCAACATTTTTGCCAAATGTTCCGAGTGTAACGATGACTTTAAAGAAAGATTTAAAATGTTTTTCCCCCTTTCTGTGGACAGGCACAATTCCAGCCCGCCTAAAATTTTGAAGACGTAATTTCATCACTTTATAGTACATTAATTTCCCCAGTAGGGGGCAATATATACTTGGAACTCGGATTTGGGGATTCGCTATGGAAGGCAAGGAACGATGAAATTGTCAGCATCAGTAAAATTAACACACTGATTATTTGGAGAAATGTTTTCTTTTAGTGATGCATTTATTTACAGCATAAAGTTAAAGACAGAACGCAACACAGAACTGCATTTATAAGTGAGCTAGCCACGATACAGCAGAATCGTACAAGAACGACTTGCTCCATTCCCTTTCTCTTCGTTCTCAGTGACACAAGAAAAGGGACTTGACTTGGATGAAAAAAACAAGATTGGTTCCTTGTAAAAAAAAAAAAAAAGCTCCATGGAAATCTGCCGCGCTTTAATACCAGTTCTCATCCAAACGGCCCATGTGTGCAGCCATGTGTACAGGAAATTGGATTGACTTGGAATGCCATTCAAAAGGTACTCTAGCACGAGACGTGACAAAGATGGAGCTTTGAATTGCGCTCTCGACATGCGCTCCATCCAAAAGTCCTCAGAAGCTGCCAGGACTCGGGCGTTTTTGGATGTCGCGTTCAAGTTTCACCGTCATGAAAAGTGGTCGACTTGAAAGCGGCGCACACAACCTAAAAAGAAAAGAATGAGAAAAGTCTGAATTGAAAACAGAACCCAACGAGGTGAAAGTACACAACAGGGATGAAGTGGAATCTCCAGAGTGAAATGCACCAGAAGTGGTGCCGTTGAAAAGAACATGGCCTGGGGAAATATTCCTATATACATACAGTATTCCAGAAAGCTTGAGCTCAAGTGGGTGATAGCGTGAAATTTCACCCACTGCTTTCAACAACAAAAAACAGGGAAGGAAAAGTGAGTCTTAGGTGATTAACAGGTAGAATAAAAACAGAAAAAAAAAATTATAAAATAAATGTTGCCTTTAACAGGCTGCGTAAAAGGGCCTTTTGTCTCCTCCTGTGAGCTTGCAGTCATACAGTGGATATAAAAAGTCTACACAACCCTGTTAGAAGCTAGGTTTTTGTGATTAAACTTCCCCAAAACGAAAAGGCCAAGATGCAGTAAATCATTGGGAAAAATCTTTCCATCATTAACGTGACCTATAACATGTACAACTCAGATGAATTAAAAAAAATCTTTTCCAGTGGGGAGAAGTAAAAATAAACAACAGATGTGGTCGCATAAATGTACACCTCTTGTAAATGGGGGTGTGCTTGTGTCCATAATTAACCAATTCTATTCAAACCCGTGTTAAATGGAAGTCAACACCTTTGAAAAGGGCATCTAATTTATTTACTTTACCTTACGTAAATACTTTTCAGATGTTTAGTCATTTTTTGGAATTGTTCATTTTTAATCCTTCCCTCAAAACCATCCAGAGCCCCCTCCAATTGAGTTGTACTGTCCTGGTTATAGATTACATTAATGGTGCTTTTTTTTTTTTTTTTTAATTTGAAATGATTTGTCCTAATCATTTTTTTTAATGGCACATAAACCTGGGATTTGTCAGCAAAAATAACAAACTCATTAAAGATAAATTAATGTGGATCATTTCTACTCCCAGATGAAAGCGTCAACAATGATCCAAGAATGGGGAAAAAGCCGGCGGTGTAAGGGATTCGTGCACATATACAAGAAATCTTCAAATCACTTTGAAAGTCAGCATGAATGTGATAACTTGCCACGAAATTAAAGACTATATGACAAAGTTTGGAGTCAACGAGCGGATATTTGAGCAAGGCGAGCAAAGTGTCATTTCCTGTGTGCCGAAGTGATCCCAAAAAAAAACATCAGACGCCCGACCGAAGCCAGACAAACAACATCTCCAAAGATGTGACTCACTGGATGTAATTTTTGCACAACATGTACATGGAATGATCAACGCGAGCAATGTGGCATATCGTAAAATATTTGGATAGATTTACAATCAAACCATATTCAACTCGAGAAGTGCATTATTTCAAAATCCTTATAGTTTGGAGACCTATAGTGTAACGCACTTTTTTCACATTTTAAAACAGGTCAGAGGTGTCGTAATAACATGTCTGTTGCTTTCAGAAAAACGCCACAAGGACCGAGAATTCATAACACTTTACACCCCGTATTTTTGTCTTGCTGAAATTAGCGCTGCTTCACACAAATGAGCCACTGCTCAACCAGTTTTTGTGACCATGATGGTCCGGACAGAGTGAGGGTATCGTGACACGACATGTCAAAGTTCAGTTCAAACTGTAAATCAACTAGTTCAGCTCATAATTGAAAAATGTGTTTAACATTCCAAAAATGAACTCTATAGTTTCTAGTTCTAACCCACTCCCTTTCCCAATATATTACTGCATTTATTTCACTCAAAATATTGGCATTTCCCAATCGTTGTCACCAATTCAGCTTCAGCTTTCACTCTCAAGCCTTAAAAACATGAGGAAAAACTTGCTGGTACTTTTTTAAAATGATAAAATAAAGCAGGACTGTAGTCTTTAAAGTGACACTGTCATGAAATGCATGAGTTTTAGTATGTTATTAATGAAAAAAAAAAGGCAGCCACAATGGACCCATCTGTTTTTTCCCCACACAACATGATTTTGACGTATATGGTTTTTCATCACCCCCGCCATGAAAATCCTCTCGAGGGATTTGTTTTGGAGAAGAAGCAGGAAGTGACGTTAGTAGCAGACGCCCACTCAAGCGGTCTCGTCTGCTTATACTAGTTTTACCTGCTGGAAGGTTGCGCTTTGTTCCTTCGTGTTAGCCAAAATGGCGGCTCGTTGTATTGCTGGATATTGTTCAAACACTCGGGAAGATGGATTTACTCTTCATACTTTTAAAAAAAGACTGGTTCGTCGTGAAAAATGGATTGCACGGGTGCAGAGGACGGGAGATTTATGCGTGACAGGAAGGTGTATATACAGCTACTAAAAAAAATAATGATAATAGTTTGTGGGGTGGGGGACGCAATCCTCTCAGAATGTAACAAAAGATCTGCACATGTAAGTCAGGGGTGCTAAATGTGTCAATGTACCCGTCGGCGCCGAGCAAGGCTTTGGACAAAGAACACGACCTTGGCCGGACTGGCTCATACATACTGTCTAGGAGTTTGTTGTTAGTTAGAAGTGATCCAAATATCATCTAAATAAGGCTCGAAATGATAGGGTACTATTACCCCGGTCACTTCACTCAATTGTGAGATGTTCTCTTCTTTTAAAAGAGCTTCCGTGTCTCGTGCTAGGTGGCACAGCGTGTTTTCAATGGCGAATGTCGTGATGTGACGTAATGAACAGAGCATGCAGATAATATGGCTACTACTTGGATGTCGAAAGAGACTTCCGCAACTTTGCGCAAGGATGACGCACTCTCCGCTCATATTTATTTTTTCGTATGGACATTGAAATGAATAATGTTATATGTATTTTTCATTACAGTATCTATTTTAGAATGTTTACAGGCATGACACTTGACCTTTAATGTGCAAACACAATCTAATCTGAATTAGAATAGTGTCAAAAGCTTAGTTGAGTTAGTTCAATTAAAAAAGTGAAACTCATTATAAGGACACACAAGAGTGAAATATTTCATCGTGTTCGCCGGTAACAGGTTGCATCTTACCTTCCAGTCATTGTGCAAAGACAACACGGTCAACTTGTTAAAACTCAAAATTCGTGTTGACCCCGAACATAGCAGCACACCGTATACAGTAAAAAACCTTAAAAATGATGGCTTTAATAGGAAAAAAAAAAGTGTACCTGCATGCTGTCCTGGCTGCAGGGCTGTAGAGAAATTGTCATCTCGTGGCTTCCTGCGGCTTTTGGACTCAGGGCGAGCTGTGGCTGTGACGAGAGCCGAAGGTGGCCCGCTTGATCCGTCACGGCACACGGATGAGAAACCTGGCGGTGAAGAACGAACGATTACAGTCTGTCTGATCAGAGACGAAAAGTGATCAATTCTGAACCCCCTACTGCTTTTGCAGCTGGGCTGTGGTGGGGCAGATGCAGTGACGGGAGGGAGGCGTTGTAAGACAGCAGGCCGAGCTGTCGGTGGCGGTCCATGGACGCCGACGAGTACGGCTGCAGGCCACCTGGAGACTTCATGTTCCGGCCCAGGCTGTGTGATTTGCTCTCCCTTCGCTGGTACTCAATAGGAGACTGAAGGGCTGAAACGAGGACCGGAAAAAAACAATATTGGACGGTACACTTTTGATCGTTTAATAGTCAAGAAACAAAGCGCTTGTACCATTGAGAAAGTTCCTTTGAGTCTCTAAAATCTGCACCACGTCACCGAGCCAAGCTTGTTGTATTTCCGGAGCGGACGCGTGCATAATAAATCGGGTCACGGTGCCGTTTGTCCCGCGAGACGTCAGGACGAGAGAGCTCGGGCCCTCGCTGGAATTCTGCTCCACGCCTAAGCAGCTGACCTGCAGCACAAATCCGATACTGAAGATGAAAAGAATGCGGCAAAAAAAAAAAAAAAAAAAAAAAAAAAAAGGCAAGGAGTGCAGCTCCGGGCCAGTTTGAACAGACCCTCCTCACAACAAGTTATCGGGCTTTCAGGTGAAATTTCACGACGACCTGCCGATGGCAACCGAAGCTCAGTGGCCACTTACCGCTGCATGAGAGCATCCTTTCGGGAGTCTTGAAATGGCGAGGGAACGTTGAGCAATTGTTCAGTGGCATTTGGTCACATGATGTTAAAATGTCCAAAATCAAGAAAAATGGAGAGGACTGTTGAAATACCAATTTGAAATGAACCAGATCATTCACCAGTCAAAAGATCATCAAAGATTGCACGGCTGGACATGTTCAGGTCAACCTGAGTTCACGTAGGAATTTGACCTGACAGGCAAATCTCTCGAAATTTATGCGAGTAGTCAATCGTTTCGAAAGTTGAAAGTCAATACTATATTTGACTGATGTTTTTTTGGGGGGAGAAAAATATGCCTCAACAACAGAACAAAGTTTCAGAGAGGTCAGTTGAACAAGCATCACATCATCACCTTATTACATTCCCTTATTTTGCTTATTTGGGGTTTGTGTTTGTGCTTTTTTTTTTTTTGTGAAAAATAAGACCTTACACATAACACACTGTACGTCACATGAAAGGACTCTGATTTAACGCACTAAGACTCCAACGATACCATATGGGTCATCATACTAATATCACGATTTAGGCAGAATGTTTTGTTGCTTTTATATTTTATCGGTTGACTTTATTTTAGGCGGCACAGTGTGTCAGCGGGTAAAGCGTTGGCCTCACAGTTCTGAGGACCCGGGTTCAATCCCGGCCCCGCCCGTGTGGAGTTTGCATGTTCTCCCTGTGCCTGCCTCGGTTTTCTCCGGCCACTCCGGTTTACTTCCACATCGAAAAAACATGCGACATTAATTGGACACTAAATTGCCCATAGGTGTGATTGTGAGTGCAGCTGTTTGTCTCGATGTGCCCTGCGATTGGCTGGCAACCAGTTCAAGGTGTACCCCACTTCCTGCCCGTTGACAACTAGGATAGGCTCCAGCACTCCCCGCGACACTCGTGAGGATAAGCGGCAAAGAAAATGGATGGATGGACTTTATTTTAAAACTGGGTAAAAAGAGTGAGATGCGTAAACATTTTGAAGACTAAATGTTTTGGACTGGATTTTTTTTTAATCTCAGCAGTCGTTGACTTCTTGTTACACTAGTATGACATTTAACAATATCTAATTATTTAAAATGTGCCCTATACATATTAATTAAAATTTAAAGGTTATTTAATGGCTACTGTATGGATTCCTAGTTACATTATTTAAAATAGTCAAATAATTTCAAAATCTGAGAAAAGAGGTCAGTTGTTAAAAGTTTTGTAATTAATCACAAATGATTTGTGTCGTCTGTGCCATTTGTAACATAAAAGTGTAATTTAGAAAACCACGTCACACAATAAAAGACTTTATAATCTTCCTGGTGTGTAGCACGCTTATGTATAAAAAGTGAGTGTATATAATAATACCTATCCAATACTTACTTTGATGCTGTTTTTGAAATTATAGCCTGGTAAAGAAAAGCCCTTTTTCTTGTCGATTGGCTCGCTAAAGATGACCAGCTGCTCAAAGAGGAAGACCCTCCTCTCCTTGGGTCTGGACAGGCAGCAGCCCTCCTGCTCGCTCACAGAGAAGGTGTCCTGCTGGAGGAGCTTCCCCTGAGCCGTGATTTTCCCCTGAAACAAATACATCCGTCACAGCCGTTGCCACAATGTGCCCATCCGGCGCTCTCTGGTTCCGTCACACCTCAAAGCCTTGCAGCCTGCCCACGTTCATCATGTCGTTGCATCGTTTAGGCACAAAACACATCACCTCCACCGCCCTCTGGGAGCAAAAAAAATGAATAGATGAGCCTTAGCAATTGCTAGATGGAGAAATACAGAGAAAAAGATGACTTAATGATGACAACAATACCATACCTGGAGTTGCACTACATCCCGTCCTGCTTTGCTGTAATACTTTAGGAAGTCCTGAAGATGCAAAACAGGATTGTTTAAGGATCTTCTTACCTTTGTATGGATATGAGAGATATAAAACATGAATGTACAGCGAGTGGGTGGTGCAGACCTTCAGCAGAAGCTGATACTTCATGATCCGTTGGACAGGTTTGATCAGCAGGTCATTGAGTTGCAGCCTGTGACCCAACTGCTGCCTGAGATCCTGTCAGGTGACACACGGAAGTGGTGACCCCGCAACGCCCTGCTGTGCTGTGTCAATCTCTCAATCGATCAATTTAAGTTCACACCTCAAAGAAGGTCTCAATGTACTCAGAGACAACGTGCTCTGATTTGGGCTTGTTCTGACAATAGACCACGTACATGTGAAGACGACGTTCCTGGGAATAGACAGAGATGGATAAAAATTTCAGGGAATTTGTACAAATGGATTAAAAGCATCATTTATCTGGATATGTACTGGGATCTTCCTGAAAAAAATAAATTTTGCAATGTGTTTTTTATTATTATTGTGGTTATAGTTTGCACTGGCATAGGACTGTACTGCATCATAAAGATAAGTGTTTGGATTTTTGGTGGTGCTTTTATACAGAAAAATGAGAGGGATGAACTATTACCAAAACTCAGTGTAAATGAATTGGACAGGGGAGTTGGTTGGTGGTTGGTTGGTTGGTTGGATGGATAGAAGTGCAACTAAATGGAATGGATGGATGGGTGGATGGATGACCTCAAGGCTGTGAGACAGCTCCATGACTCAAACAAACTCAAAACAAAAGGTTGAGAAATCCCAGCCTCACATGCTTGATGAAGAGCTGCGCCAAGGAGTCCGGATCAGCCACGCATTTCTCCAGCTCGCCCAGGAAATAACTGAGGAACACAACACGGGGGGAAAAACGGTCACAAGGCAACAATGTGAAATCCAAACCCAAAAATATAGGTAGAAGCTGTTGGGAGATGGAAGGGAATGTTGCCATAAGGGACCTCTTATGCCAGTCATATATCTGATGAATGTTTCCAAACACAATCCTGTCTTTCCCTTTGAGGTCTTCTGGAACACCCTGATTGGCCATAGTCGCCATGTAGCCCTACACAAACAAACAAGGTACACACACTGTCATCTCATGAAGGACACAAAATTCCAAGTCCTATTTGTTTGGAAGTAGCAGTTAACCGACTAAGGATTTTTATGCAATCGACTAACGTGATCAAAGTTGAGTCCAAGACAATTAATCAATGACATTGATATTGTTTTTCCGTACAGTACACCAATCGCCTGTTTTTTTTTTTTTTTTTTTTAATCCCACAGATCGGCTTCATGTGAAAGCAGATTTTGACAGACCAGCAGAGAAACAAAAGCAAATAAATAATGTATACAACACACCATTACACAGAATGTATTTGATGTAATTAGTGGGAGCCGTGGACCTTTCTGTTCACCGAGCAGGTTGCTCTCATTTATTCAATAGGTTGTTCTTCACACAGGAAACTTTAGACAGGGTTCCCCCAAAAATTCAACATTTCTCTATTTCACTTGTGCTTTTATTCTACTGTACTTTCAAGATAGAGTTTCATATTTTGGAAGTGCCCATGCTATCGGCCTCATTTTTGTTAAAGGGGAAATCCACTGGTTTGCATGAACAATGTATCCAATAGGTCATGTAATATGTACTCTATTTTCACGATGTGATGTTAAATCCTCTCTCATTTAATTTATCGACAATTCCAAATTTTCAGGGGCGCTGCCATTTTGGCGAGTCACATGACCTACGTGCGCGGGTGTGGCGTGTTACGTGCTGTTCCAAATGCTCGATTACATAATACATTTATGCCCAGTTCTGATTTCTCGGATTTATCCTCATCTGGTGAAGAAATAGCAGTATCGGTTGCTTGGGAAGACGGAGGAATACTTCCTTCCACAGCTGTGAGTTCCTGGCTCGGTGGGAAGCGAGCTCACGGCTCTGCCGCTCTGTATGGAAATATTCCTCTGTCTTCCCGATCAACCGATACTGCTACGTCTTAATCAGAGGACAAACCGAGAAATCAGCGCTGGGCATAAATAGTGTCCCACGTAATGAAGCCTTTGTTGCGGCACGTAACACGTCACATCCGTCCACGTATGTCATGTGACTCGCGAAAATGGCAGCGGCCCTGAAAATTCGTAATTGTCTCTAAAAATCTTCTCAAAACACTATTAAATGAGAGAGGATTTAACATCACATTGTGTAAATAGAGTATATATTACATGACCTATTGGATACATTGTTCATGCAAACCAGTGGATTTCCCCTTTAAGTTTTCCACACGCTTCTAGAAGATGTGGCAAGTGTTATGAGACTTTACAAATGGAGACAAGCATAATGAATTTGATGCATGTTGCGAAAGTGATATGAATAAAGTTCTCGTTAGCCCACAGCTGTTGATCATCAATTACTGGACATAACATTCAAGCAACAATGATGGAGATTGATTCAATTTGCGCCAGTGCCCAAATTAAGACTAGAAGCAATCGGAATAGCTGAAGCTAAGCACGTTGTTCATCCACAACCACGTTAGTTTCGTACTGCTGGACCCATGCAAAATGGCTATATATGAAGGCTGTTGCCATGTTGGACAGATAGGTTACACAGAGCGGTACAGTCTGCAAATGGGCTAAAACTGCGTGTACATTAGGCAATTGGAAAACGAGATGCCAAAAACATGTTTAGCAATATGATGCCGAGTAGCAAAATAAGTAATCGGTTCAACCCATGTTTGGAAGTGAGAACCAGTATACCTGCACAATGAGCCCAAGATCTTCCACATACAACCTCTCAGTCTCGATCAGCTCTGTCAGCACATATCTAAGAGAAAAAGATAATTTGGGTCAACTGAATGTAACAACTCTGCACGTGTTTATAAACATATTGACAAAGATGTGTGGCAATTGAAAAGACAAAATACAACCACTTAAATCTATTACTGGATGTAAGCCACATGCACAAGGAAGTTATCTTAGGTAAGCATTAACCCGTACGGTCAAAATCATCTAATAATTGTAATTATTACTGGGTTGTTATGATCTATAAACAGTGTACATTCAATCCGCTGGGTTGAAAGCCAGATCAAACAAAAATGCATTCATCAAACAGTGCTATAAGAAACTAAATAAGTCAAAGCAATAAAAGCTACCAAAACATGTCTTGAAATAAACTGTTCATTTTAGCATGCTTCAAAGTTAGCTGGTAACAACATGAGACGTGTCTTGGTTAGACCAACTAAAGTACTAATAATACTAAAGCTCACTCAAGCAGATGACAGAGTCGCCATGGGAGCAGGGAAGCTTAGATTCTCATAATGCATGCCAGCATACTATCAAAATGGTATCATACAAAATGATTACATATTGTTGCTTCTAAAGCAAAGGTTTGCTGTTGGGTCATTGTGCCGTACGACTACTTTTTGGTTCGGATGACCCTTAATGTGGCGCCTCCCTTGCAGGAATAATTAAATTATATATTTTTTCTCTTCAGTCTTTGTGTGGTCAATAATGAAACAAAAAAAAAGTACAACGCTAATTCAATACAGCTCACAGCGAAACAGATTTAGTGGGCACAGAAGTGTGTGGAGGCACTTACAAGCTCTTCTCAAAGGAAATGTTCCTCTCTTCCTCGCTATCTGTTGCAAGAGACCACTGGCTTCCAGCATCCTCTGTCACATTGCAGCTGTTGTCCTCACCTTGGAGAGTGTTGACACTGAATTTGTGGCTCTAAAACGAACATGTACACATTTAGGTCAGCATTATGGTGACATACACTACTCATAAAACTTTAGAAATACTCTCCTTTTGGATGGAATTCACTCTCACCTTGAGAAGAAAACGTCTGAATTCTGTAAACTTCTGAATGCACATGCATGTTCACGACTCTGTACTTTTTGCAAAACTCTAACAGGGACCTGAACAGCAAAATTTCCAGCAATGGACCTTTCCGACCTGTCAATCACTCGTACAATAGTAGCCAATCAGATAGCCGCATTGTTTTAACCCCTGGCTTGTCCCGCAAGCAATGCTGGTTGTCAGATGCGTGCGCTTGGAAAAGTTAATGTTACGAAGAAAATGGTCCTCAGATGCACTCGGGGAACGTGAGATTCTGACGAAAGATATCGTGCTAGGTTACAAGGGGCCCGGTTGAGTAATTTTCCAAAGCCTAAAACACAGTTGACGAAGTGGCTACGATGGTTTAAGGCTCGCGGAAGGCCGCGTTTACAACTAAATGTGGACAATATCAACAAACACAAGGCTGTACGTTCGAAGGTAAGTGAGGGAGAGGTACCTTCTCTGAGTTTGATTTCATTATTATCAGTGCTTTATACATTGCAGGAGAACAACTTTCATTTTGTTAGTGTATCACTGAACTGCCGAATGAAGTGTGTCATGTTTTATGCCGAAGAGTCGGGTTAGTGATACATAAATGCGCCATGTCATCCAAGAGAAATGTCCATTTGCCCATTTGTATCACATCGGACTTTTAAGACAGAGCACTGGGTTCCATTACGAGCCAAGTCAAATGAACACACCCACTCACTTACAAAGACAACAATTACTCGTGATCTTTCCAGCTAAAAAGTACTCACCCTGCTTTACATGCGCAGTACAATTCCACTATTTTATCCTGTTGGATTATGAAGTTTATGAGGCATCTATCGCCAACATTTCGCTGTAACTCTGACATTGCGTCCTGCTTTGTCCAAAATCTTAATTCTATGTAGATATCCTTGCGTGAAATAGTTGAGACCTTTCTGTAGAACTATCTTGGACAAGTCTGACGCATTTGGCAAAAAGCATACCCCAATATAATCTGGAATACGCGATAGAGAATCTACTTCACGCATGTTTTGTTCAATCGCCGTTTTGAAAGCTTGTGGGACGTGGCTAAGGGGGTGGAGCTTAAGGTCGCCATCGGAAAGGTCCATTGTTTTATCCATGAAAATTTTCAAGGAGGCCCACTTCTATGCCTTTGTGTGACTTTTCCATTCTGTCTGTCACGCTGTCGCAACTTGCTGAGAGTTGTGGACAAAAGAAACGATATAGGATCTGATTCTGTCTCTTCTATCTTGTACTTATCTAGAGGACCTTCTTTTGGTTCTTGAGTGTCATGAGTGTGATAATGTCTTCCATCAGTGATAAAATGCTGACTGAACTTGTGTATAAGTATTATGAGATGCTGCAAACGTGTCCTAAACCATCAAAGGTGTACTTTTGCTGATCCTTTTTTTTTGGAAAGTCAGGACCAAATCCCAAGAAGCCTGAGTGTATTAAGCACTTTCTGATTGATCTAACGGGTGTCGGGGGAGATTTGTAGCCGTAACAAAAGTAGAAGAGGAGTAGCATGGGGTCTGATGGATGGTGGTGATTTGTCAAAGAGGATGGGGTGTAGAGCTGGGTGGGGGTAACTGCACAGAGAGCTGTTATATAACAAACGGCCCTCCTCACCTAAAAGCAGTCTAATCTAATGTGAATCTGACTGTAATCCTCTTGACATACTGCAGTCTCACTACATTCTGTTCTCTATCTCTGAACAGCGCTTCATAATCCCTCTGTTAAGTCACCATGTAGGTTAAATTTTCACTTTCCTCTCCCAACAGACATTTTGACATTCCAACAGCAGAATTGAGCTGGTCTGTCCTTCTAAATGATGTTATCTCAAGAATAATTGGGCTTTTGGCTGCTCTGACTGTCGACTTATGAGAGACCAGACCGACGACTTTTCAAAATACAAGCCATCGCTTGGCTGGGTTTGAGTAGCCAGCAAGAATTTGAGATACGACCACCAGCTATGGTGGCAGTGAACTCAACAACAAGCTGCAGGATGGCAGATAGTGTGATATTTTTCAAAAAAGAACCCGCACACACACCCTTCATTGCCACTCCGAAGAGAACTTCACTTTAAAACTAAACAGATGACACACAACTATTTAACCAATTCACCAAGTCCGGTGGCTCAATGCTAAAAGTGCAAAATGCCAAAGATGTGTTAATAAAGGTAGCATCGATGTGTGCAGTATGAGTCTTTAAACTCACTTTTATATTTGAACACATACAGTAGCAATAACATGGAGACAAAGCAGATCATAAAACAATACTCAGGCATATATTCTTTATCCTCTGTGAAAACTAACATTGTGGCGGTTTGGATATGATTGTTTTCTATATTTTATCATCATATCATAGTATGTGTTTGAATTATACAGTGCCTTAGTCACAAAGGTGTGTCTAACACACACACGCACACACTGGTAAAACAACAATGCCCATTAAATTATTATGACGCATAAACTGTATTGTTAATCTTCATTTCAAGTATATTCTCGTTTATTTTTATCAAGTACAATACTGTAGATCAATATTTTTCATTGAAGACACGTTACAATTTATTACAATTACATAATTATTTTTGGGGGGGTGTTAAGAGTTCTAGCAGTTTGGTGAAGACCCTTTTCTATTCCAACATGCCTGTTTAGAAGTGGACATACTGTACAAAGGTTCTTAAAGTGTCGTTTGGATGAATTGGGTGTGGAAAGCCCTGACTTTGAGTCCCATCTAAAACCACTGGATGGAGTTAGAAAAAATATTGTGAGTGACCCCTGATCTCAAAAATTTATGTTTTTCTGAGCGGGTAGCTGCAAAAGGGGAGACAAACTCCGCAAACATCCATTGGCTTGCATCTCACCTTGCCTCTAGGCTACAACTCTGACTCTCTGACTCAAACACCCGACAGTGACTCAGTTCTCCTGGCCGCTTGATTACATCCAGATGCTGTCCAGAAAAGCCTGCAGGATTCATCTGGCTTCCAGAAACCTCTCAGCAAGGTTTTGGGTTACCAGACAGTGGTGAAATGTGGATTTGGCACAATTACTGAAAAATGTGTGTGAATACAAAGCTGTTTATATGTAAACGCTAAACTGCATTTGCATGTTTTGTGGTTCATAGCCGAAGCACTTGTTATTTGGTTGCATATATCATCATTAAGACATGAAACATGAGGTAGGGATTTGACTGCTGGGAAGGTAAAAATGTGTGCCGAAAATTATCTGAAACATTATACAGTACATTACTATACTGCATACAGCATACCAATATAAGACGCTATCATGACCATATACATGAAACCTCAGCTTTTTTTTCAAATTATGAATTCATTTATTTTGGTCCGTGATTTTTCTGCAACATCAGTCACTGGCATTTGACAGGCGTGTACGCGCCCGCGCACCATCGCACTAGCAAATCTGGCCAGTCGAGCACAAAAAAATCACGCGCGTAAAATTTGTTACGAGTAGAAATGCATAGATATTGAAAGACGTTGCTTATTTTGTGTAGTCTTGACCAATGTTCCCTCAAAGCTGCGCCACTGTCCATTTGCACACTTTTCGCATACTCTCAGCGCACAAGAAAACCGATCAAGCGCAGTTAACCACAACCTGATGTCTTAATTTTTTTCCAACAAGTTGCTGCTCAGCTTACTTCTACTTCCTAGTTTACCTGACACTGCACCCCCCTCTCCGCTCTTAAAAGGGTACACTCATAATTACAAACAGAACACACCCGCAACGTTATATCTGCAGGCATGACTGCTGGACCACACCCGTAACTTTATATCTGTGGGCATGACTGACTACACCTGGACATTTTTCAAATGTGATCGACTGCAACACTCGGAAGATTCCATCAAAATGTTGGCTAATAGGAAAGTAGTAATTGGTGACAAGGAAGTACAGTATTTCGAAATGATAAAGCTTGACTAAAGTCTTTGTATGTCGAGGAGAAATAACTGGTGAGTGTAGCCGGGGGTTGTTAATGTAAAGTACAGAGTTTTTGCCACATGTCTACGTATTTACTTGCTCTGCCGAGTGGCTATCATAAAGATCTAGCTAACAAACATCATCGTTACCATTATTACTTGACCTTGTATTCTTACAGATTGCGAAGCCGATATACGCACTTTTGGTGCGTTTTACTGAAATAAAATCATCTTAGCAATTTGTTTTTAGGGACGACGGTGTAAAATGATAGCTTGAAATTATAGTGTTTGGGGAGCAGGGTTTGTGGTATATGGTTTAAACTTTACATGGAATATATATTTTTTTGCTGTGCACGGAAAATAGCAAAGGGTTGTTAAATGTTCAAGTCAGGCAACAGGGTTCATAATGACTAAAAGTGTAAATTACATATTATACCCAAACCTCAACCAAAACCCTCACTGTCAATCGTGTCTGACGGGCAGAGTGAGTTAGGGACTGTATATTGTCAGATGTAATTTTCTGTGAGGTTATAATAGAGACATTACAAGACTTTTC
Organism: Syngnathoides biaculeatus; assembly: GCF_019802595.1. Lineage (NCBI taxonomy): Eukaryota > Metazoa > Chordata > Actinopteri > Syngnathiformes > Syngnathidae > Syngnathoides > Syngnathoides biaculeatus. The sequence continues at coordinate 13,950,576 of NC_084649.1, read as the reverse complement.
GCGTCTCCTTCTCGCAGGACTTTCAATATGTCTTCCTGTTGGGAAGGCTGCAGAGTAGACGAAGGTTCGCAGCTCCACGGGCCATCATTCCACACCTGTGCAAGAAAAGGGACGCATTGTCGTCGAATGGTTCATCTGAATAAATACAAGTATTAATATATTTAAAACCCCACCATATCTGCAGAGGGGAGAATTGTGTAGTCACGATCATGCAGGTCCAAAGGTCTCGGCTGAGCTCTGCTGTGGGAAAGCAGCGAAGGCTGCTGTCTGCCGTCTGACCTGTACATCTGCTTCTGGACCCCCCGTCCTCCCCCTCTGGAGTCGGAGTTTAGCTTGCGGACCGGAGCGGTGAACCACTTCTTCAAGGCGCTGACGGGGTGCCGCGATCTGCCAGCCGGGCTGGAGCTGTCTGAGGCCTGGAGGGGCGCCAGGCCCGGCACAGGGTTAATGGTACCATCGATGGTCGCCACAGAATACGACTCCGCTGCAAGGAGCAGAGCTTGTTAGTTTTGTGATTTTGTACTCTTGGGTCACAAGCTGTAGACAGAATTCTATGCAAATGTTCAATTTCCTGTACTGAGCTCCAACTGAAACATACAGTAACTCACTGCAACTGCTGTACCCAAAGGTGCAACTTTCCAATTACTAGTACAGATTAGCACTCATGAGGAATGTCTCAAAATCACAAGCAGAAATTCTATACATTATTTTGACTGTAGATTTGTCACAGACGGTGAAAAGAGCATACTTTAAATATAGTCATGGGAAACGGTTCCTTTTCCTTCTCCTGCTCCTGGTACTGGAAAGTAGCTGTTTGAGATGCAAAAAGGAACCTAGTTGTAGTTAAACCTCAAACAACACAGGGGAACCCCATTTTTGTTACATCGAAGAGCTGTTTTTAAAAAACAAACTGAACTGAAACGTAGTTATAGTTGGGTCAATAAAAAAAAATACTAATACCATGAGTCATGCACATTTATCCTGTTCAGGGTCATGAAAGGCAGACCCCACCCTGAACTGGTTGCTGGTCAGTTGCAGGGCACATAGACACAGGCAACCCTTTGCACTCACATTCACACAATAAGTAAGAGAGAAAAGTGACTGATATTAAAACAATAAGATGGAGTTGAATACATTTGGAGTAGTAGCAAAATAGCAATGAAACTATGAATTAAATTTGATTGTCGTGCTCATGGTTAGTGCACGTTTGCTACTATCTAATGACTGCAGCATGAATCAAAAGGACACAAGTAAAAGTATAAACCTCAAGATGGTCAAACCTCAACTGGTTCATTCATCAGGAATTCAATATATGACCCTGTTATGCCCCAGCTGGATTTTCTTTTACACATTTTTAGCTTAAATTTTGTGTCATCAAATCTTCACAGGGTGTTTCCATTAAGAAGCCTAACATTAGCATGTCATCCATTCATTTTTGGCATGTCATCCATTCATTTTTGTTGTCTTGTGACTATATTACAATGAGCAATGTTCATGCTCAATGTCAACAATGTCAGCATATTCATGTAAAGTTTTTAAGTTCTAGCTCAGGGTGACTTCTCTGATGTTAGACTACATGTTTCAGTTTCATGGTGAGTTCATTGAACTCAATTTCATAATAGTTCAATGTTTCATTTTTAATGTGTTTCGAGTCATCTACCTGTTGGAAGATACCACAAGGCCCACAACTGAGATTAAGCATTTTGACACATTTTGTTCCAGAATGCCGCAATTGTCTTGAGATTTGATTGGTGGATAGAGCAAAGCGTCCCCAGAACATAACTGCGGCTCCTTTATGTTTCCCAGTTAGTACCGTGACCTTTATTGCTGATGTAATTCCCCAAGATGCTCCAGTTTAGCCTCTTGGGTCCATAGGAGCTTTGGGGCTTGTGAATAGACATTTCGGAAAGTTCCACTATCATTAGTTTCAAATTGTCTTCCTCCACCCCCCACCCTTTCTTCACCGGAAGGGTACCAACAATTTTGTTCAACTATACTGATGATTTTCTCCTCAAAACCCAGTTAATAAATTTACGTACTGTTAAATTCCATCACTTATTGGCAACAGCTCTCCCTTTTTGGTGGAGTGGAAGCTTTACCCCATTAAGCATCAACAATGACACAAAATCAGGTGTGTTCAAAACAAAAGCACAGGGGCCAAATGGAGCCCCCCATCCGTTATTTATCAATTGGTCAATAATTTGAAGGTAAAACAGACTCACATGGTGACTGACCAATAGGATCGGAAGAGTAAAGTGGCCCTCGCAGCCTTTCATTTTTCTCTAAATGCGATCCTTGGGAGAAACTTTTGGACACCTCTCTCCAAAATGGTGTGTGACACTTCCTGCGATGTCCGAATTGCTACTGAGGTACAAGTTAGTGTTTGTTTGAGGAGCTTATGTAAGGGGTCATTTTCCCACAGAGCAACAGCTGGATGTCCATCCGGACCCGAGGGTGTCAGCAGAGCGCGCAGGGACCAACGCTGGGATTTCATCCTTGCATGCTGGCTGCGCAGTACAGGCGGCACCAGTAATATTATTAATGCTTTACCACGGCGAACTAAAGCTGATTTGTGAGAGTTGTCAGGGCCTCTAGTCAGTTGATATGTTGTGTTGCCAGGTGGATTAAAGGCGGATGAGGGTGACTGAAAAAGACAACGGGGTTCAAATATAAGAAAGGTTTATAATCCACCGATAGAATTCCCCGTGAATTTGACTTTTCTTTTTTCGAGTTCTGTGTCCACTGTATTGCTGCAACTGTCGAAGTAATTATTTGTGTTGGACAACTCGAAGGGATTCCGTTTGTATAACGATATATAATTACCGTACATATATAATAAAAGTACATACATATAATTAAATACGATTACATGTCACTTAAGCAGAAAATAACTTTCACTGCTTACTGACGCATGGAAATCTGAGAATCGGTTAATCCCCTTCATATTTTATCAGGCTCTGATAAAAGAAACTTGAGATTCTGTGACCCATTAACATCAAAATGTTTTAGTTTAATATTTATCTATTTATGACAAATATTTCTTGAGAGCAATGTAGCAGCCCTGGCTAACGTGGAATTGTTTCAAATGCTAGCGCTGCTGAAGCTTTATGTGGATTCTCTGACTTTTTATCACAACTACACACTTTTATCACCACATCCCATGATGAATGTTCAATATTTGAAAATGGTGCTCATGCATTTTAGTGAGGGGTGTGGCTTCGGTCCAGTCTTGGGGGGAGGAATTCGTCAAGTGCAGCTACATTCAATGCTTCCTACCAGTTTCACTGCAACACTGCCAACTCCTCATTTAACACATACTGGACTTTACAAGTTTAAAGCACCACCATTATGTGCAGTTTGAACATTAACATTAAATATTTCTGAAAGAAAACACGAAACAGCATTTTACTCAAACATGAAATACACTGTACCAGAATATAATTAAAGTTTAAGCCACTATAACATTATATGTATGTATGCATGGTTTGAATTTCTAATTCAGTGATTCTTGAGGGAGGCCGCATACCGCTAAATAATCCATTCATCACGATTTACTAGTCGAGGGTATGCTGGAGCCTTTTCCAGCAAACAGCGGGCACGAGGTGGGGTAAAACCTGGACTGGTTGTCAGCCAATCACAGGGCACATGAACATTCACACTCACATTCATACCTATGAGCAATGTAGAGTCTTCAATTAACCTACCATACCCATTTTTGGGATGTGGGAGGAAAACGGAGTACCCGCAAAAAACTCACGCAGGCACAGGGAGAACATGGAACCTCCACACAGCTGAGGCTGGATTTGAACCCCAGTCCTCAGAACTGTGAGGCAGATGTGCGAACCAGTTGTTACCGTACTCCACCGCTGTGAATAATAGAGGAAACTACTTGTATAAACTGTGGACCTTATGAATTGGGACACATAAGGACGTCCCCACGAGACGTTTGCAGATGAAAAGAAAAGCAGTGATTTAAATGTGATATTATGTAACTGGTCACAGTCTCCTAATATTTCAAAGCAAAGTTTGCTGCCAAACACGCCTGCCAGAGTCCTCACTTATCTTATAGCAAACTCCACCACAATTCCAATATCCATCCATTATTAAGGTAAAAGAGTGTGTGCGTGACTAGAATAATGTGTGATTAATCAGAGATTAATACATTAAGAGGATAATGTTTCTGTGATTAATCGTAAATTCACGCTCTAACTTTGGAAGCACTAAAATAAACCCAAAATTCAAAACATTGACATTTCCAACATTTACATACTTGACGTGAGCGGTAACGCTGCAAGAGTAAACTTGATAAGCAAAAGGTGATTTCTTTTATTACTCCTGAAATTAAGTTGCTCTCAAACATGCCATGACCAATAAAAAAATCCTAGCACTGTAAATCTTTGTTACTCTACCGACTAATATTGTATTGTATTGTCTATTTGATATCTGTTTTCTCATGTAAAATGTCATTGGCAGACTTTATTTTTAACCATTGCAACAATAGTAATCTTTCCTGAAATATCCAGTCTACCTAGTGGTTGGTGCCCCACCAATTTACTTCCTACAAAAACTCTCCTGCTTGGCTTCATTTTCTCAGGTCACATTAATTCTCAGCATCCATCCACATAGAGCGCCTCTGTAATCACTTTGTGAGCAACTGGAGCGACACAGGATTTAAGGGTCAAGGCAGTGACTGCACATAAAGTGTGTGTGTTTACTTGCTTTGGCTCCAAACCACTGCGACAATAACAGGAGTATTCATTTTGGTATGTATCCAGTAGCACACACAGTGCATACAAAATTACCTACATTATAAAGCAGAACAAAACACTACATAATTTATACCAACGCTACCACCAAATATTGATGTAGCACTCATCATTAAAGGCATGTTTATACGTAGAGTATTAATAAACATATTGGTACCCTTGGGGTGCAGATGTTTTTTTACCATGACTCTGTTGTCTATGAAATACTGTATATTTGTCTGAAAAATATCGTCTCACTATTGTGGCATTTAGCAACTAGGGATCATTTTGGTAATCCTAATTGCGCTCATACAGGAAAAGTTTGATTTCATGTCAAGAAGTCAAGGACATCTTAAAATATGTCTTTTTATACAGTCATTGCTAAAGCACGACTGTGTTACGGTGAAGCTTGTGGATATAAATATCTTTTGTATAGGAATACAGTATATACTTTTTGTACAGCTCTTACATCACAGTTTTTCCACTACCTTTGAGCCAAGGCACATTTTATATTCGGGAAAAAACTTACGGCACATTAACCAAAAATGTCATAAAACATAGATGCATAGCAATGTCATCAATGGAAGAGCATTCTATTGTTCTGCTTGTCATTTTACTTCGCTGGCATAAATCCATCCATCCATCCATTTTCTTTGCTGCTTATCCTCACGAGGGTCGCGGTGAGTGCTGGAGTCTATCCCAGCTGTCAACAGGCAGGAGGTGGGGTACACCCTGAACTGGTTGCCAGCCAATCGCAGGGCACATGGAGACAAACAGCCGCACTCACAATCACACCTAGGGGCAATTTAGAGTGTCCAACTAATGTTGCATGTTTTTTTGGGGGGACGTAGGAGGAAACCGGCGTGCCCGGAGAAAACCCACACAGGCACGGAGAGAACATGCAAACTCCACACAGGCGGGTCCAGGATTGAACCCGTGACCTCAGAACTGTGAGGCCAACGCTTTACCAGTAGATCCGCCATGCCGCCCCAAAGGTACATTATTTGGAGCAAATTTTCAGACCAATCAGGTGAAATTGGACAATTTCCCAGGGCACATCTATTAATCTGTCACGACACACCAATGTGCCATTGTACACAACTGTATACAGGATGTACAAAAAAAAAAAAAATTCTAACCTGATCTCCAGATTTTCCATTTATTTCCATTCACTATACAGCTCATAGTGATAGACATCAATTGAATTTAAAGGTCACATTTTACAGCTGCCTGGTCAGAAACAAATTTAAAGTAGGAAGAGGTGAAATTATAAGAATGGAAGAGAACAGGATGGACAACATGGGAAAGTTTTGGGGAAAGAGCCCACGTTCTGTACCTCTGACTTGGACAACGCAGCAGCCACATTTACGCAGCAGTTTTCTAAACAGGTGCTGACAACCGCATCCTCGTTGCTGGTGACCCCCTCTCATGACCATTGCCACAGGCGGACTCAGTCACATCAGATGTAAGCATAGTGCTGGAAAAACACTGACACATGCAAACCCACCACCGTATTCAGCGGGTAATCCCCAGGGGAAAAGATAAACATATTCCCTCGGTCATTTTCCAAAAAGAAAACAAAGATGCTCAATTTCCCTGTGGTCAGATCGTGGGCAACGGGCGTATGAGAGGAACCATATGTACTCGAGGGGCTGATAGAGAGGAAAGGGGGGTGGCGGGATATGTGACGAGGGTGGGATAACACGCTCACATGGCTCAGCCAGTGTTGACATCCTGGCCCCGCCTCCTGTCATCCTTTTGGTCACCCTTCTTTGATTCCCCATCCATGATTTTACGCTGCTTCACTTTTGGTCAGCAGCGTATTTAATAATGGCAACCACATTTATCAAGAGGACAGAGAATAACAACTAATACTGAAACAAGCTATGCCATTGAACATCATTAACTAATCCAAGTGCGCAACATTTGACACCGTAAATACAATTATCAACATCCAATGGTGACTTGAAATACTACAAGTGACCTGACTCATGAGTTTTCTTTCCAGATATTAGCATCCATTCGGCCAATTATTTTTCTTTGAATTGCCCAAAAAAAAATAAATAAATAAATACTAACTTTATGTGCAGTAAACTCGACTTAAGTCACTTGACTTAATTCACAGATATTTAAAGACAAATGGTGGATCAACTCATGAAGACAGACAATATAAAATTACTAAAATATTATTGAACCTTTGCGTAAAATGACTTATTGCAGATTAGTGGGGCATAGTAATTGTTAAAGGTATTTTGTCTGCGTCTTAATTAATATACTGCTGCCCAGTGGCCAACTCGCACCCGCATGATGGAGTTGCAATGAATTAATCATGATGCACAAAGTTGTACACATTCTATTCAATCATGGTATAACTTTGTTTCATAAAGTAATCCATTGATTTTCTTTGCCCCTTATCCTCACAAGGGTTGCGGGGAGTGCTGGAGCCTGTCCCAGCTGTCAAAGGGCAGGAGGCAGAGTACACCCTGAACTGGTTGCCAGCCAATCGCAGGGCACCTGGAGACACACAGCCTCACTCACAATCACACCTAGGGGCAATTTAGAGTGTCTAATTAATGTTTCATGCTTTCGGGAGTGCCCAGAGAAAGCCCACGCAGGCACGGGGAGAAAATGCAACGCCCACACAGGCGGGTCTGGGATTGAACCCGAGACCTCAGAACTGTGTGACCAACGCTTTACCAGCTGATCTACCATGCTGTCCATAAAGTAATAAAGTGCCATTTTTCTTGTTCAAAAACACTGCAAAAATGTTTTTGGGGGAAAGGCTGGAACGGATTAATGCATCTCCATTCATTTCACAGATGATTTGAGACGAGTTCTTTGAGTTAAGAGCATGGTCACGGAATGAGTTAAACTTTTATCACAAGGTAGAACTTTATTGGTAAATGAATACCTCTGTGACAAATTGCTGTAAATTGAACATTATTATCCATTCTTACTGATTTCACTCAACTATGGGGGTGAACCTAATGCTGTGGCCACTGAGTCATTGTTCCTCAGCCATGTCTAATCTACATGTCTGAACAACAAAGCCCACTTCTCACTTGCCTTCATGATCACAGGTAGCAAAAGAATCTGTGGTGGAAAAAGTTCCAAGTGGAAATATCATCAGTGATATGAGCTGGCAGGATTGAGACAGGCAGATTTAATCTCAAAACCAAGATTAAGTATTCATGACTAGATGATCTTCTGAGTACAGCTGTCCAGTCATGTGGGAGCCAGTACTGTGATTCAAATGCACATAAACTCGCACGAACCCAAACATGGAAATAGTCAGTGAAGGAAAAGATTAAGATTTTGATTCATCAGTTGATTATGTAACACACGTTCATTATTAATGCTTATGCTTGACCAGCAAAACTCAAATGTTATTCAAATGTGCTGGGTTCTTTTCCATGAGATTTTCCTTTGAATGACTATAACCACTCAATATTTAATCTTGAAGTCATCACGGGCCTGCCTGTGTGAAGTGTGGATGTTCTCCCCGTGCCTGTGTGGGTTTTCTCCGGGCACTCTGGTTTCCTCCCACATCCCCAAAACATGCAACGTTAATTGGACAGTCTAAATTGCCCCTAGGTGTGATTGTGAGTGCGGCTGTTTGTCTCTATGTGCCCTACGATTGGCTGGCAACCAATTCATGGTGTACTGGCCTCTTGGCGGTTGACAGCTCGGATAGGCGCCAGCACTCCCCAGAACCCTTTTGAGGATAAGTGGTTAAGAAAATGGATGGATGGAAATATAAATAAATTCATAATAACCTTGATAACAACCTTTGGAACTTGAATTTTTATTGCAGTGTGAAAATAATGGAAGTGCTCGCTTTCACTTTGTGTGTTCCCTAATCATGTCTTAATCTTTTTTTTTTCATACCCAAAAATTGTGATTTTGTCGTTAAATATTTGATCAGTTGTTTTTACCTTTGCAAAGATATTTTTTTTGTGTGACTCACAAAAGAAAATCAAGTGTCTACTCCTGTCAAAGTTAGGATGGTTAAACATAGACATAAGGAGAAAATAGACAAATGAAGACAGTCACGGCATAAAAAAGGGAGCACAGGAGGGACGAGCACAAATAGCGGACAAACCAGATTAACAAACCCTCCAGTTCTGCTGCCTTTAGAGCTCACTTTTACAACTACAACTTTGCAATTTTTTTAATGACATAGTTCAAGATACTAAAAATCCAATAATCTCTACCACACAAATGACAATACTTCAGCCACCTAGAACTGACACATTCGACACCTGTCACTGACCAAACAGTTGAAGAAATTTCCAATCTGAGTTCATGCACATGTTTGCCTTAATGAGTTACCCACGAGATTTATAAAGGTGCTGAGCAGTTTATTACCACAACTTGCTCATTTAGTTAACGTGTTATTTCAGACAATAATTTCCAAAAGCCTTGAAAACGAATGTCATTAAGTTTCTCCTAAAGAATGATGTAACAGTACTGAGGAACTAGTGACCCATATCAAATCTGTCATTTTCAGGCAAGCTCCAAGGAAAAAAAATTTTTCCGTAAACTCACCAAATTTCTCCTGTGTAACAATGTTTTGGAAACTTTCCAGTCTGGTTTCAGACCCCACCACAGCATGGAGACAGTTCTGATTAAGGTGATAAACGATATCAGTCTGAACACAGACGCAGGCAAAGTATAAGCCTTAGTCCAGCTGGACCCGAGCACGGCCTATGACACAGTGGACCATGGGATCTGATTACAGAGGTTGGAAAACAGGGTGGGAACATCTGATGTTGCACAAAAATGGTTGAAGTCCTCTCTCAAGACGTACTGTGTTGAAATTGCCGTCTCTGAAAAAAAAAAAAAAAGGCCCTGATCTGTGGGGTTCCCCAGGGCTCGATCTTGGGACCCCATTTTTTTTTATCTGTATATGCTACCATTGTGTCAACTAACACATAGCAAAAATGTGCCCTACCTTAACTATGAGGATGCAACTCAGTGCTACTTGTCACTGAATGGAGTGGAAACATGGGTCTTTAGATTCACTCTGTTATTGCCTCGACCAGATCAGTGCATGGATGCAAAACACCTTTCTCCAGTTGAAGTCAGACAAAACTGAAACCATTGTCTTTGGCCAACAGAGGCAAAGAAAGTGCCACCAATCACCTTCAGTCCCTCTCTCTAAAACCCAATAATCTGATTAGAACTCTATGGGTGATTATGGATTCAGACCTGAACTGAAGTGCGACATTCATTCAATAACATCTGCAGCTTTTTACTACGTCAAAAACATAACCAGAGTACAAGGTATAGTGTCAAAAGCAGATTTAGAGAGACTAATTCATGTGTTTGCCTCCAGCAGATTAAACTACTGTAATGGCCTGCTCATTGGTCTCTCTAAACGAGCTGTTAAGCAGCTACCGTTTATTGAATGTTCTACTGCTTGAGTCCTGACCAGTACCAAAAAATAAGAGCACATTAATTCAGTGCTGAGATCTCCTCACTTAATTCCTGTCACACAGAATAGCACTTCTTGAGTACATAATTTCTTTAAAATAGTGTGTTTTCATTTATTTCTAGTTATTTTTTAGCCAAACACTGACAAAAACTAAGTACAAATTAATTTTGGGTATGGAAAGGACAAATTGCATTTCCATACATTTCATTGGGAAATATTACATCGGGTTAAGAATCTTTTGGGTGACAAACAGGGTCATGGAACCAATTGAATTTGTAACCCAAGGTTTCACTCAAGAGTATGTATTCATGTTTGTATTCTACTTCCCCCTGGTGGCCAAAGCGCATACACATTTAATCTAGGATTATCTTATTTGTTATAACTGTACTTTGATTTTATGAAGCACGATAACACCGAGTGGTATTTTTCTTATTAGAACCATGTTACAATTTTTTTTGTTGGCATTTTATGAAAGTAGAACTAATTCATGCCATTCCATTTATTTCAATGGGGAAAGATGATTTGAGACACGTCTGAGTGACTTGATTTACGAGCATGGTCACAACAAATTAAATCCGGTAGTCAAGGTGTCACATATTGACTTTTATATGCATTTCCTACCTTGTTGAATCCATGCATTTTCTGAACCAGTTATCCTCACTAGGGTATGTGTGTGCTGGTGCCTATCCCAGCTGACTCCAGGTATTGGGGTGGATGGATGGGCGTGAACACACTGTGAACTGTTCACCAGTCAATAACAGGGTACCATAGACCAATCATTCACACCCACACCTGCGGAGAATGTAGACTCTATCTTGTAGAGTCCACAATGAATCATGGATGTTTTTTGAAAAGTGGGAAGAAAGTCCCCCCCAAAAGAAAGACCCCCCCCAAAAAAAAAAAAAAAAAAACACAAGTGTGCCCAGATTACAACCCGGGACCCACTTAAACACCTTGTGAAATCATTCTAGATAATGAGTTTAAGAAATCTTTAACATGTGTTTTTACTGTTTTTACAAACAGTAGATGGATATAAATTACTAATAAAATCAAAGTACAATTGAACAAATTTGTTATGTCAGAAGTGTTCACCAAACTGTCACATGAATCAATGCCAAAGGAAAAAAAAACAACGGGTTAGAAAATTTACCTACAATGTGGCCTACAATAAAAATTTGTTTGACACCCTGACATTTAGTTTCCCCCGATTGAAAGATTGTTTGTACTATTGTTAGAATAATAATTATTATTTAATATTCTTAATTTGGCAGCCTGGCGGATAAGCGAGTAAAGCGTTGGCCTCACAGTTCTGAGGATCCAGGTTCAATCCCAGGCCCGCCTATGTGGAGTTTGCATGTTCTCCTCATGTCTGCGTGGGTTTTTCTCCGAGCATTTCGATTTCCTCCCACATCCCAAAAAACATTCAACATTAATTGGACACTCTAAATTGCCCCTAGGTGTGATTGTGAGTGCGGCAGTTTGTCTCAATTTCCCCTGTGATTGGCTGGCAACCAGTTCAGGGTGTACCCCGCCTCCTGCCCGTTAACAGCTGGGACAGGCTCCGGCACTCCCCGTGTCCCGCGTGAGGATAAGCGGCTAAGAAAATGGATGGATGGGTTCTTAACTTACACATGATGTAATATTGTCATCATAATTATTATTATTACCAATGCATCCTGCAGCCACTTTGGACCTGCTGGCCAACTTGCATTCCATATTTGTGTGTTGATTGTTGTCACCCGTCACCAGTTTCTCCTTGCTGAAGTCTGAAATCGTACACACAGTGGGTGTGTCAACAAATAAAAATGAACACACCATTATATTTCTCTCTGAAAAACCTGTGCAAGTGCCCTATGACTACTCTCACCCTTTTTTTTCATTTGTAGTGTTTGGGAAATTCAGAGCACGTCTCGAAAGAAATAAAATGTATTTAGAGAATAAGATAGCCATGTCTCCTTCAAATGCATTTTAATCTCGACTCACACCTTTCGGTCCGCTAATTTTGCTTCAGTGGGAGTGCTTTTTTATTTTAGTGGTAGGATTTGTCTGGCAGCTAACAGCACAACAATTATGAAAGCAAAAAGATAGCCTTTTCAAAACAAGAACAATTTACTTTTGAATCAAAACTATGACAGGTTTGTCAAATATTATAAAATCTTTGGATTCTTCTCATTCTACACAGGCAAGCACAACTAATATAATGATAAAATGAGCATAAGTTAGATATGACTGAAGTTGGTGGAGGTTTAGATTTGCTGAACCAAACTTGTCAAGGATAATATGAATGGATGCATAGCGTTGAGCTTTTTGAAAATGAATGTTTTAATTTTCACCTCATTTGTATGACAATGCCACACTCACTTTGTCCACCATGTATCCCTTAGTTTGTCGAGTCCGTCCTTGTACTTTCGCCAAAGTCTTCATTGTTCATCTCTTGCTCTTCCTTGTGTATCAAAACTCGTCCTTCATCTCGAGCTCACCCTCACTCCTCTCCTCTGTGGAGCGTCTCCTTGTCTGCGGATAGACAGAGGAAGAGGAAGAAGAAAACATGTCAGCCAGTGTTTGGCTTTCACTCCAGGAAAACAAAAGAAGAGAATATTTCTTCTTCTGGGCACATGAGGACGGCTGGTCAGACGCAGAGGGATCCCTCCTCAGGCCACTTGAGTGAGGACGAAGGGAGGGAGTTTGATGTGTCCAGACAGGCCCACAGCCTCGTCCGTCCCACGAGTCCCACGGGTTCATTCCCATAGCAGGCCTTTGAACTGTCTCAGAAAACTTGAATCACTATCATCATGAGCATTGATTGTAAATGTTGTTAAGATTACAGTTTAGACAGTTTCCATCTCCCCGAACGATCTCACAAGTTTCTCATGTTTCAATTGTCCCCTTCGTAC